>NC_082642.1:140755649-141056020 GCF_028023285.1 Balaenoptera ricei
AAGAATACAAGCTCCATAGAATATCTGTCAGAAACAGAAAACTGAAAATTAAAGGAAAAGACTCCTACTGGCCTGAAGTTGTTGATGGAATGCACATCTATCTCTACTTGCCCTCCATTCCCCAATTTACAAATTCCCTTTAGGAATAGGAGCTCCTCACCAAGATGGGAAACAATAGCAAGTGGAAAAGCATCTAAGAAACACATTTGAAGCTCTGCCAAGATATTCTGTTAGCTTCATTTCTGATAATCAGTAAATTGAAAGAAATCTGACTTTAATTGATCTTGTAAGGTACTAATAATTGTATATTTTATAAATTGTAAAATTAATTGAGCTTTAAAGTTTGTTTTAGCCACTCAAAAAGGACATTGAAAAATGCACATGACATTTATAATTGGTGGATATAAAAATGAGCATTATGTTAACAATAGAGTGACCAAATTAAAAATTTTAAAAATACAGGATTTAAAATAGGATGAGCACAAACCAATACTAAGTGGCAGATGATCCAGTGGTTTTAACATCTTCTATGTAATGATTTATTTTTAATCATAACATAAAATAGGAAGTGGAAGAATTTTTTTGTGATAGAAATCTCAGCTTTATCTATTAGAATCTCTAATTTAGCATCAGGAGATTATCTTGGATAAAAAGTACCCATGATTTGTCACTTAAATATCTATGTATGTCTGAGAGCAAGCTCTGTTTTGCCTATGTCCTCTCATTTCTGCATCTTATATATTTTAGAAAAATAGGTAGTGTTAGGGATCAGCATATAAGCATTCTTCCCACTTGTGATTAAACCTTTACTTTTGACTCAGGTAATGACAAAGGAAGATTAGTGAAGGGATCTTGTTTCATTGTTGATATCATTATAGACAATTTTATACATTTAGAAAGCCTAATAACAATAGTTTTTGGAAGATATAAAGAAAGGCAAAACAGAAATTCAGGCAAATATATGGCTATGTTAAAAGATAATACCCCCCTAAGTATTAAAATTAAATTAGAAACAATTATTGAGACCTTGCAAAAATTTATTAACTTTTTTATCCTTGGTTTCTTGTTCAACCACAAGGTCGTCTTGTAAGGATTAAATAAATTAATATGTAATGGACATTGAAAATTAGAAAGTGATAAAGATAGAGAAATAAATAGAACTAGAGACAGAGAAGGACAAGAAGAAAGGAAAAAAAGGATGGGGAGATAGAGACAGAAACAGAGAGAAACTGATTTTAAAAGAAGACTTCAAAACAGAGTTTCAAGACACCACCTTAACCGCTTATAATAGAATTTGTGTTACTAAGAGGATCTGGGAAACCAGGAATAGAGGAGCAAGATCAGGGCAAAATTTGGAGAAAATTATGGAGTTGTTCAAATTACAGGTCCATTTCTACTCATCAGTCAGCAGAGTATCCAGTGCATGGTACTCTTCTCTGAGGAGGAAGCAGAGGCTGCAGCACGATTGGTTGAGGTCTAGTTGTAGATCCTGCTGGCAGAGCAATTCAGTCAGCACGCTGTAGATTGTGAAGGCCCAGGAAAAGGAATTCCTGGTATTTTTGGTTCAGACACTTTTTGCTAGACATTACTGCCAAATTTTGCTCTAGGTGATAGTTGAAAGTGAAAGTAGGACTTCATTTTTGGTAATGGAGTTTACAGAACAGAAGCCTGGAACACCTGTAAAATAAGGTAATTACTCAGCTGATCCCAGGTTCATGTGACTAAAATTTCCCCATGGTGCAAGAAGTGGTACAAAGAAAGCAAAATGGATTTAAGTTTATCTTAAACTTTAACTAAAGAAACTTTTATTTAATTGTTTTTAACTATGAAAATTTATAGTATTTGTCTTTCTCTGTCTGACTTATTTCACTAAGCATAACATATTCCAGGTCTATCCATGTTGTTGCAAATTGCAAAATTCCACTTTTTTTAACAGCAGAGTAATATTCCATTGTATGTGTACAAATCTTCTTCATCAATTTATATGTTGATGGGCACTTAGTTTGTTCCATATCTTGGCTACTGTAAATAATGCTGCTATGAACATTGGGGTGCATATATATTTTTGAATTAGTGTTTTTGTTTTCCTCAGATATATACCACAGGGTGGAATTGCTGGCTCACATGGTAGTTCTGTTTTAGTTTTTTGAGGAACTCCATACTGTTTTTCACAGTGGCTGCCCCAATTTACAGTTCCACCACCAGTGTACTAGGGTTCCCTTTTATCCACATCCTGGTCAACATTTGATAATTGTAGTCTTTTTTACGATAACCTTTATGACGTGTGAGGTGATATCTCATTGTGGTATTGTTTTGCATTTCTCTGATGATTAGTGATGTTGAGCATCTTTTCATAAACCAGTTGGCCAGCTATATGTCTTTTTGTGGAAAAATGTCTATTCAGATCTTCTGCACATTTTGTAATCAGTTTTTTTTTTATATTGAATTGTATGAGCTGTTTATATATATTGGATATTAACCCCTTATGAGACATATCATTTGAAAAAAAATTCTCACATTCAGTAGGTTGTCTTTTCCTTTTGTCCATGCTTTCCTTTGTTGTGCAAAAGCTTTTAAGTTTAATTAGGTCCTATTTGTTTCCTTTGCCTGAGGAGACAGATCTAAAAAATATTGCTACAAATTACATCAAAGAGTCTTGTGCCTATGTTCTGTTCTAGGAGTTTTATGGTTTCAGGTTTTACATTCAGGTTTTTAATTCATTTTGAGTTTATTTTTGTATATGGTGTGAAAAAATTGTTCTAATTTCATTCTTTTACTTGTAACTGTCCGTTTTCCCAGCACCACTTTTAAAAGAGACTTCTCTTCATTGTATATTCTTGCTTCCTTTGTCATATATTAATTTCTATTGAAATTAATTGCATTAAATCTGTAGATTGCTATGAGTAGCATGCACATTTTAACAATCTTAATTTTTAAAATCCATGAACACCGAGTATGTTCCATTTCTATATATCATTTTTAATTTCCTTCATCAATGTTTTATAGTTTTTAGAGTATAGGTCTTTCACTTCCTTGGGTAAGTTTATTCTGAGGTATTTATTTTTTTAATATGATTTTTAAACTGGATAGTTTTCTTGCTTTCTCTTTCTGATAGTTTGTTATTACTGTATAGAAAAGCAACATGCTTCTGTATATTAATCCCATATCCTCCAATTTACTAAATTCATTTATTAATTCTAATAGTTTTCTGGTAGAGACTTTAGTGTTTTCCATATATAGTATCATGTCATCTGCAAATAGTGACAGTTTTACTTCTTCCCTTCCAAACTGGATGCTTTTTATTTCTACATTCTAACAATTAAACAAAACAAATTCCATTTATGTAGTAACTTTTATGAGATTTATATGATAACATGATTAGAAAAAATCATGATTCTTTACGATTTTGACAATCTGTACTTTTTCTCAGTAAGTGCATTTTGGAGTTACAAACACCTCTATAATTCCTCAACCTGTAAAACAGTGATTTCCAATACTGAACAATGAAATCACCTGTGAGTTTATAATAATGGCAAATGCTAATGTCTAGGATACTTACTAGCTGAGATAAATTAGTAAATTAGCATATCTCAGAGTAAGGCTCTATACACATATTTTTAAAGAACTCAAAGTTGACAACACTGCTGCAAATATATTTAGAAAAATGTGAAAGTTATGCTCCATAATTTTTTAAACAGTGATTTGGAAAATTCTAGATATAGTTTCATTTCTGAAATTTCCATGTCTATACTTTACTAATTTATTGGAATAAAAATAATTGATTCCAATGGTTTTTTTCACATGATCTATCCACATATGGTAAGAAAACACCCTGAGGATGTAGACAGAGAAAATCATGTCTGATATTTTGATAATTTCCATGTTTGAAGATGAAAGAAATGTGTAATTCAGAAGCTTCTGCAAATACTTTGCTAAGTATGGAGAAGTAGAAAGTAGAGAGACTACCTTTTTAACAGCAAAATATCACAACGATTTTTTCTTGCGTTTTTGTTTCATTTTGTTTTGTTTTTTGTCTATCCAGATACAGGGTCAGTGCAAGGAAGTTATTATACTGTGGACACAAAAATAGAGGAATCTGGAGTTTTCAGAAGATGGCTCAAGAAAGCATAAGGAACTAGAATTGAGATAATTGAAGAGAGAAGAGAGCTCTGAGGTAAAAGGAGGAAATATAAACTGTGGCAACAGGCCTGATAAGTTCATATTTCCTGTTGAGGAATAATGAATAATTTTCAATTAACAAGAATATTATTAGGATAGTTTAATTTTCATTTAGCTTTCATTTGTTTTTTATTCTTTGACAAAATAAATCATATTGTTCATATAATTTTTAATAAGTATGTGATACATATGTCTATATATTCATAAATTTTGAATCAAAATGATTTTGGGGTAGGGGACAGCTATCAAAGCATGTATTATTCATATATATAAAGCACATATATTTATATATTCATATACATATTCATATATATAAGATAAAGCATATGTATATAATTTATGCTTATACATGCAACAAAAATCACTGAGCAAAGTTTGGGAATGAAGCTGAGCTGAAAGGCATCAAGAGAAGGGGAGAAAAGTTTGACAATCTTCAGAAATATCAGAGTTTGTTCTGGATTTACCACAGAAGGTGGGATGATCACTTGGGCCTTTTTTGTTTAGAGATCAAATTGAATCATAATTTTAGCTGACTGTAGCATTTTGGGGCTCTTAGTTACACTGAGTACTTACTGAAAGGAATAAAACTCATTTGAAAACCAAATATGGAAATTAGAGATAAAGATAAAAATAATATGAAATAAAAATGGGCAGCCTGCAGTCCTCCCTGCTTCCACGCCAAGCTGCCTTGAAAGAGTCATAGGACCTGGAACTGCCAAGACGTTGGGGAAGAGTGTAAGAACATTCCCAAGTCACCTCAGGCTCAGTCAAGATTCTCTGTCAACTAAAGACATTTTCTCACCAAATGCATTCATCGAAAATGGGTTTATAGTCATTTTCTCTTATCGAAAAATAATTTAGATCTTGACAAAAGGTAGAAGAAATGGGAAATCAATGAAAATTAAAAGCTCTGTACTACAAACGACCTCGAGATCAGAAATAAGAAAAATATCTCTATGTCAGAATCTAGACATGTCACACTTAATGTAAAAAAAAGTAAAAAGGACAAAACTAACTGCCATGAACAACAGAGCAACAGAAACTTGACAGGATTACCCATTCTTCCCAATAGAACTTCAGAGAAAGCAAAAGCGGAGAACATCCTGGGCAGTTGGATGATTATCAGTGTAATTAATTAAAAGATTGAGCAATATCTGGGTCAGATCATCAAAATTTATTTAGGTTCAGATTGCATTTTCTTTTACACTAATTCTCTTATTTAGGTAATACTTATTAATAATTGCATTAATATTAAAATATTAACATCTGGACAATAATTATTTTTTAAAAAGGTAAAATCCAGCAGGTTAGCATGATATGTAGAGAATGCTCAAAAATAAGCAGCAAGGGCTCCCCTGGTGGTGCAGTGGTTGAGAGTCTGCCTGCCAATGCAGGGGACATGGGTTCGAGCCCTGGTCTGGGAGGATCCCACATGCCACGGAGCAGCTGGGCCCGTGAGCCACAATTACTGAGCCTGCGCGTCTGGAGCCTGTGCTCCGCAACAAGAGAGGCCGTGATAGTGAGAGGCCCGCGCACCGCGATGAGGAGTGGCCCCCGCTCGCCGCAACTAGAGAAAGCCCTCGCACAGAAACGAAGACCCAACACAGCCAAAAATAAATTAATTAATTAATTAATTAATTTAAAAAAAAAAAGTATTTGCAAGGCAACTAAAAATAAAACACTAAAAAAAAAAGCAGCAAAATATTTATAGTTAAAACTGTTATGAACACAAGAAAATGTATGAAACTAATGATCTTTATCAGATAAAATAACATATAAGATTTTATATTAATATATTTACATTTCTCATTGTAATTTTACTATTCTTTATTTCTCTGTTGTTTAGGAAAATATCACTTTGTTTAATTACTGGAGATTAATTTGTTTTTATTTTTAAAATATGCTTTCTCACAAGGATCTCTTAGAGTTTTATTGAGATATAACTCAAGCTTCATAAAATTCATCCATTGAAGTGTATGATGCAATTTTATTTTTAGTATCCTCCCTGGATTGTGCAACCATTACCACAATCTAAGTGGAAGAATATGTTAGAACATTTTCATAATTATAAAAAGAAACCTTGTACTCATTAATAATAGTCTCCATGCCCCAGGCCCAAAGAACTGCGCAAAAATTAATGTACATTCTGTTTCTACAGATTTACCAGTTCTGGACATTTCATTCTGATGAAATCATGCAGTAGGTGGTTTTTTATGATTGGCTTCTTTCACTCAGCATAGCATTTCAAAATCATTCAGGCTGTAACATAGTTAAATACTTGATTAATTTTATTGCTGAATAATATTTCATTGTATGTATACCTAGGAGTGGAATTGATGGGTCATATGGTAAATCTTTTACCTACTGTGGAAATAACACACTATTTTTTCCAAAAAAAAAAAAAAAAAGGCAAAAAAAAAAAAAAAACTACATCATTTTACACTTCTGCCAGCAATGTATAAGGATTACAATTCATTCACTGTTATTGATCTGTTTTTTTTATTATGTCACCTTAGGGGGTGGGACATAGTTTTTGTGGTTTTGATTTTCATTCCCCTGGTTGGATAAGAATGTTGAGACTCTTGTTATGTGTTTATTGGAGATTTTTATATCTCCTTTATACAAATGTCTATTCATAATCTTTATCCATTGTTTCATTTATGTGTTTTTATTTGTCTTTTTTTGCTGAGTTTTAATAATTCATTATATATTCTTGGTACAAGTACCTTATCGTATTTGTGATTTGCAAATATTTCATCCATTCAGTGGTGGTCTTTTCACTTTATTGATGTTATTATATGCAACATAAAAGTTTTCAATTGTGATGATGTCAAAGTTATCTCTTTTTTGGTCACTTGTACCTTTGTTGTGATAGCTAAGAAATCATTGTCTATGTATTCTCCTAATGTTTTGTAGTTTTAGATCTTAAATTTAGGTTTATGATGCATTTTCAGTTAATTTCTGTGTAAGGTGTGAGGTAGGGAGATCATTCTTTTGCATGCAAGTAGGTGGTTGTCTCAGTATCATACTTGTTGAAAATAATTTAAGCTGGGCATTCTTGTAAACAACTTCGAGTATAGTGGTTTACTTCTGTATTCTTGATTGTGTTCTCTTGGTCTATATTATCTGTCCTTATGCCAGTGCCACATAAAGTTGGTCCTGGGCTTTTCCTTGTGAATAGCCTTTTGATTACCAACTCAATCTCTTTACTTGGTATAGGTCTATTCATGCTCTTATTTCTTACTGAGTCAGGTTTCGTTGTTTGTGTTTCTTGTGATTTTCTAGGAACTTGTCTATTTCATCTCATCTAATTATCTAATTTGTGGGTATACAATTGTTCATAACATTCCCTTAAAATCCTTTTTATTTCTGTAAGGTTGGTAGTCATGTTAACTCTTTAATTTTTTTATTTTAGTAATCTGAATACTTTCCTTTTTTGTCTTGAACAGTCTAGCTCAAATATGCTAATGTTGTTGATCTTTACAGAGAAACATTTGTGTTTTTGTTGAATATCTATTTTAATTTTAATATTATCAGTTTCATAATTTCAGTGCTAATTTTATTATTTTTCCTTTGAAATAGGTTCAGTTTGCTCTTCTTCTTTTAGTGTCTTAGGATGGCAGTGACAGTTATTGAGTTGAGATTTCTTTTTTCTTTTTTCTTTATTTTTCAGATATATAATTATAACTGAATCATAATATAGTTTTCCCTACTTCTTTCTTTTTTTTGTAAATTAATTTTTTTTTTTGGCTGCGTTGGGTCTTTGTTGCTGTGAGCGGGCTTTCTCTAGTTGTGGTGAGCAGGGGTTACTCTTCGTTGCAGTATGCAAGCTTCTCATTGCGGTGGCTTCTCTTTTGCAGAGCCCGGGCTCTAGGCACACGGGCTTCAGTAATGGTGGCACGTGGGCTCAGTGGTTGTGGCTCATGGGCTCTAGAGTGCAGGCTCAGTAGTTGTGGTGCACAGGTTTAGTTGCTCTATGGCATGTGGGATCTTCTCGGGTGAGGGCTCGAACCCGTGAGCCCTGCATTGGCAGGTAGATTCTTAACCACTGTGCCACCAGGGAAGCCCCCCTACTTCTTTCAATTCTTATGCCTTTAACTGTCGTGTTAATTGCTTTGACAACTGTCTCCAACATAATGTTAAATAGCAGTAAAAATACTGAGCATTATTATATTGTTCCTGCCTTTAATAGCAAAGCCTCTAGTGTTGCCCAATTAACTAAAATGTTAGTTTTGGGCCTGAAGTATTTTATCATGTTGGGAAATGTCCATCAGTTCTTATTTTTTTTATTAATTTTTATTGGAGTATAGTTGCTTTACAATGGAATATTACTTAACCATATAAAGGAATGAAATGTGCCATTTGCAGAGACGTGGATGGATCTAGAGACTGTCATACAGAGTGAAGTAAGTCAGAAAGGGAAAAACAAATATCGTATAATATCGCTTATATGTGTAATCTAGAAAAATGATACGGATGAACTTATTTGTAACGCAGAAATAGAGACACAGACACAGAGAACAAACATATGGATACCAAGGGTGGAAGGGCAGGGTGGGATGAATTGGAAGATTGGGATTGACATATATACACTACTATGTATAAAATAGATAACTAATGAGAACCTACTGTATAGCACAGGGAACACTACTCAGTGCTCTGTGGTGACCTAAATGGGAAGGAAATCCAAATAAAGGGGGGATACCGGTATATGCATAGCTGATTTACTTTGCTGTACAGCAGAGATTTTTTTTTTTTTTAAATATAGTAATTTCAGCCAGAAGGTACCTCTTAACACATAATTCATGGTAATATGGCTCAGGGCCCTTTTCAATACTTCAACCACAGTAGTTCTGCTTTTATGTGATTTATAAATTGATATGTAAGCAAGATTTTGTTTCAAAGATAGGCTTTTGTGCTTGTGCATATGTGTGTGTCAATGATTTAAAACCAATTCCAGAGAAAAAAACTCTTACAGAGAACCTTAGTTGGAGCAGAAAACATGTAGAAATAACAAGAAATTGGAATTAGTGAATCATAATTCAACATAAGATGTGCAAATGGTGCCAGATATTACTTTATCCATTTCATAATTTTGCCTGACACTTATAATGGTAACTTTTTTATGCAACTTAAAATTATTGGAAATGCTTATGTAGCAACCCATGATTTTAAAACACACAAAGAAACAAATAATAGCTGCTAAACTCATGTTTCAAAGATACATCAGGTATGCACTTGATTAGGTGTATCCACTCTTACAGCATTATTTTGTACATTTCTCCATCTGTAAATTTCTTTTCATGTAATATAATATAAAATAATAGTATCCTAAATGCTTTAGGTGAAGCATACTATGGTGAGATTTGTGTACTTGTAGAGTGAGCTGTTAAGAAAAGAAAATACAGAGACACACTCTGATGATCATTTAGCTGCCTTCCAATTATAAAACTACAACAACAAATGGCAGAGAAAATCTACCTAGCATATTTAAACATAATGGTTTTTGCTCCTAATTCTAGTGGTAAACATTCCATCTGGAAATTTTGGAAAACCTAAAATATTTAAAGAAGAAAATAAAGATTGTTTATAATTTTGTTTGGTCAAGAATAAATGATAACTTTTCTCAGGTATCTACTTTTTTTTCTTTAATTTATTTATTTTATTTATTTATTTTTGGCTGCATTGGGTCTTCGTTGCTGCAAGCGGGCTTTCTCTAGTTGTGGCGAGCGGGGGCTACTGTTCGTTGCAGTGTGTGGGCTTCTCATTGTGGTGGCTTCTCTTGTTTAGGAGCACGGGCTCTAGGAGTGTGGGCTTCAGTAGTTGTGGCTCATGGGCTCAGTAGTTGTGGCTTGCGGGCTCTAGAGTGCAGGCTCAGTAGTTGTGGCGCACGGGCTTAGTTGCTCCGCAGCATGTGGAATCTTCCTGGACCAGGGTTCGAACACGTGTTCCCTGCATTGGCAGGCAGATTCTTAACCACTGTGCCACCAGGGAAGCCCCTCTACTTCTTTACTTCTAAATTGGCATTATACAACCATAAATTGTTTCAAAACATTCTTTATTCATAGAAACATACATTATGAACTAATTTAAAATTTTCTAGTAGTACAAAAACACCTAAGGGATTCATGATACAGAAGGTCCTCCTTTTCCCATACTATTTCACTTTCCATAATAAATATCAACATCCCTGGCACAGGGGAAGAAAATCCTCCCTCTACAACTCAGGGTACATTTTCAAATTAAAATAAATGTAATCCTCATGAAAGAAGTAGGTCCCACAATATTAGAATTAACTTGAATATTATGTAGACATAAATTATTTTATTTAAGTGTTCATTATAACAAGAAAATTAATAGTTGCATTTTAGTTGGCACATATTTTTAATTCATGGGTTTGTGTTCCATTTGTATGTTTAGTAACATTTCCAAGCATGGTTTTCTAAAACCAATGTTTTTCATTAATAATTTTTGTTAGAATATTCATGGGGCAAGGCCAGATAAAAGTGCATATAAATGAGGATGAATAATCATATCTCAAGAATAATGAAACATTTAAATGAACCAGTGTTTAAAAGGATTTTATCAAAAAGAGGAAGGGGGAGAAAGCACCAAATATATCAGGATGTATAATCCATGTTGGGAAGAAACCTGAAGACATTCCTGAGGGATAATGATTTCCACAGCTGGCATGTATTGGTTCATAGGCTGTACACTATACAACTTAAGACCAATTCTATAATTTGACTTTCTTTTCTTACCTTATCCCATGAAGTTTGGGTCCCATTGCTACTCATTTAATATTCAGTTCCACTGAAACAAGCCATGCTTTTTAGTTCAACTTGTTGCCATTCTACATCATGGAAGGAAAAAAGGGATGATTTTTGTCTTGGTATATTGTATGTACCATCAGGAATCATAGTAATGGGGCAATTTCATCATGCTATGCAATGATATTATGTGTCAGCACTTGAAATAGTTACATAACTAATGATGAAAGGCTTTTAATTAATGAGAAATTGATAGTACACTCATTAGATCAAATTTTATTCACACTATCAGATAACTTAATCTAGACCTCATCCTTTTCTCCAAAAATAACCTGAATCAATAAAATATTACATGTACATTCAACATGTTCTTGGGGAGGTTTATGTAGCACCAAGAGGAAGAGATTCGTCAGTATTTCAGTATTAAAAAAAAAATAATTTTGACTTCTGTTTTCCAGTCCAGAAGTAAGTAGCTTAGAAGTTGACACTTAATCCTAACAACAAATAAAAAGATGAATAAACTAAAAAATCAACATCTCTTTATAGACCATCAGAGAAATGAAATCAAGGGCAAACTACTGCTCCAAAAATTGGAGACAGATGAACCTATACAGAGAATCACAATTTACCAGAGCAAAAACTTATAAACAGTAACCTCTTAGGTGCCGGTAGTGTGGTAGGAAACCTTGAACAGTAATTGACAAATTGATGGGGGCTCAATGTGGACAAGCCTGAAAAAGAACAGAACAACTTCAGAGGGACTCAGTAATAGGGAATTTGTACCTGCAAGAGCTCTATCAGGTCCTCATAATGGTGAATATCAGAGAAACGTCTCTTTGTGCTTCTGGCAGGGGGTGGGGAAACCAACACTTTGATATATGCCAGTGTTCTATTCTACTTATGAAGCCTACCCTCAGAGAAACTATCTTTCCAGACCCTAACTTATTCGGATTTTATCAGAGCCCAACTGACCTGGGAGGAGGAAAATAGCCAACTCTAGATCATTCTAGCCAGCCTATACCACCTAAGGGGGTGAAAGAAAGAAAAAAAGAAAAAGCCAAAAAGCATTTGTGAAGTTAACAGCCCAACAGCAGAGGCTCAATAAAAGACTGAGACCTGTTCATTGAACTATAGAACATTCCCCCTCTCCCAAGACATTACCACAAAAATATAGATTCAACACAATCCCAATCAAAATCACAGCAAGTTATTATTTTTTATTATAATTTTATTTTTAGAGCAGTTTTGTGTCACAGCAAAATTCAAGGAAAGGTACAGATATTTCCCATATATCACCTGTCCCCACACATTCATAGCCTCCCCATTGTCAACATTCCCCCGCCAGAGTGGTACAACTGTTAAAATTGATAAACTTACATTGATGCGTTATAATCACTCGAAGTCCCTATTTTATCTTAGGATTTTTTCCTGGTTTTGTACATGTTACCTGTTTAGACAAATGTATAATGATATGCACCCATCATTATAGTATCATACGAAGTTATTTGCACTACCCTGAAAATCCTGTGTTCTATTTATTCCACCCCCGGCAACACATGACAGCCACTGATCTTTTTACTGTCTCTATAGTTTTACGTTTTTCTGAATGTCACATGCTTGGAACCATATAATATACAACCTTTACAGATTGTCTTCTTTCACTTAGTAATATGGATTTAAGTTTCCTCCAAATCTTTTAATTGTTTGAAAGCTCATTTTTATTTAGCACTGAACAATATTCTATTGTCGGGATGTACCACAGTTTATATATCCATTCGTTCACCTATTGAAGCACATCTTAGTGGTTTCCAAGTTTTGACAGTTTTGAATATAGCTGCCATAAGCATCTATGTACGGGTTTTGTGTAGACATAAATTTTCAATTCCTTTGATAAATACCAATGAGTGGGATGGCTGGATCTTATGGTAAGAGTATGTTTAGTTTTGTAAGAAAAGTTATTTTTCAAATAACAACAAACCTATTCTAAAATTCATATGAAGAGACAAAGACCCAGAATAACCAACACAATACTGAAGAAGAACAAAGTCTGACTGGTATTACTCTACTTCCAGTATTAAGATAAAGTTGTAGTAATCAATACAGTGTGGTTGGTATTGGCAAAAGAAAATATAAAGAGACGGATGGAACAAAATAGAAAATCCAGAAATAGTCCCACATAAATATAGTCAACTCATCTTTGACAAAGGGGCAAAGACAATAAATTGGAGAAAAAATAATCTGTTTAACAAATGGTGCTGGTAAGATTGAACATGCCCATTCAAAGAAAAAAAAAATGTCTCAAGACATGGATTCATTTTGTACCTTCTTCACAAAAATTAACTCACAATGGATCATAGACCTAAATGTGGAGGACTTTGGGTATCTGTGGGGGCTGTTTTGCTGTGAAACTAGAACTTCTCTAAAAAATAAAGTCTATTATGGTTACCAAGGGATAAGGAGGGATAAATTGGGAATTGGGGACTGACATATACACACTACTATATATAAAAGAGATAACTAATAAGAACCTGCTGTATAGCACAGGCAGCACTACTCAGTACTCTGTAATGGCCTATATGAGAAAAGAATCTAAAAAAGAGTAAATATATGTTTAACTGATTCACTTTGCTGTACACCTGAAACTAACACAACATCATAAATAAAGAATACTACAATAAAAATTTTAAAAAAATAAAGTCTATTTATAAAAACAGTCTGTACCAACACCATAAATGTAGTTATTTGAAGTATGAAAGTGTATTATTTGCATTTTGCATTGTTTACTTTATCACAGGAATTTTCTTAGATTTGGGGCTAATTACTGATGCTGAGGTCATGATTCATCTAGAGTTTTGTCCTATAAAAACCTGTACATATTACAGAAGAGTCTTGTGGGAAGGGAGAAATATCAGGAATTAAATCACTTCAATTCATCCTGACAGTCCTCATTTCAAACTGGCAACACATCAGCTCTGTCCCTCATTCTGAGCCATTTGCTGGCAGTCAGGACTTTTTCCACTCATGTAAACCCTGTAAGAAAGAAAGAGACATTTCCTTATGCCTATGTATATGCATCTTATGCATTCATATTCATAAAATTTAAGTATGACTATTTTTTAAACTGCAGATATCTAGTTTCAACAGTGTTTGGAAGATAGCTTTATAAATGTGAGAGTATTTACTTGGAGGTCATGTCTAGAGCAGACTAACTTTAAGATTTTTTTTTTTTTTTTGGTAACAATACCAAATCAACACCAGAAAAATATCCTAAGCACAGGAGGCACTTTAACTCAATTATCTGTATGAATCTATCTAATATATTTTTAATCATCATAGCTGTTGTATTTGGCATTTTTATTCTTCAATGTCACTTCTCATTAATGCACTGGTTCTATTACTGTCATTTGAAGACTTTTCCATTGTCATTTTACTTCATTAACTGATTATTTTCTAATTGCTATTTTATTCCCCTGCTTGATTCATCAGCTTTTAATGTTCCACTTAACCTACTTCTTTGTCTACATGATGTGAGAGAAAATGTGGCTGAATTAATCATTTAGCTTTTGAAGGCTGATATAGTGAGAGTTTATTTTGATTGTTCCACTTTCTAGATAGAAAAACTAAGGAAATATATCTGCAGTCTATTCAAACACCTCCTATTAAAAATATTCTTACTCCTCGCCTTTTCCAATCTCTTTTAAAAGTCAAGTAGCTACAAGGACACTTATATGTACACTACATCTTGCTGATTTTAAACTATATATCTTTCATTTTTTTCTATAATATTTCCCGTGACAGGATATTAAATCATAACTTGAATTGTTTTTATACAAATTAAAAAAAAAAAATTTAAACTAACACAACATTGTAAATCAACTATACCTCAATTAAAAACAAAATGTTTAAATCAGAAACTGTGGATCAAAGAAATTGGTGATTAAAGAGAGTGTGTTGAGGCCTTTATCAATCAACTAAGGGTTACCAAATAGGAATTTTAAGGAAAATTAGAATAATAATCATAAAAATTCTAAAGTTCAGTTTATTTTCCTGTTGAACATTTTCTTATTACAGTTCATACGGAGAAGGAATCTCATGCAGCAAAGAAGTAATAGAGTTGAAATTCAAAGCAAGTTGTGCCAAACGCAAAGACCTGAGTTCTACATAGTCTCATGTAATGAATGTGTGTGCTCTGAAGTCAGGTAGTGTATATGGTGTCGGTAAAAGAGAAAGGCTGTTACCCTTCACTCCATTATGATCATCTCTGATACCCTCATTGGCAAAACCCTAGGAGATTCCAAAGCTTTTTGTTTTTTGGCCAAGCACGAGGCATGGGGATCCTAGTCAAAGTTAGGAGTCTACTGCATGGGGTACAAACCCTCAGGCAGAGCATGTATGACTCGTCTTGGGTTCTCACCACTTCCATGGAAGACTACGTACAGCTCCAATTATCACATGATCCACAAAACTATCTCCCCTATAAAAAGAGGGTTAAGTATTACTTCTTAACCTCAAAAGCTTTCCCTCCCTCCTCTTCCTGTTGAAGACATGTCTGCAATTAGCTTGGGCTTCTAAATGCCTGAGGCAACGCATCAGAAAAAGGGAAGGATAGACAGTTTGATTCAGTTTAAGCCAAAGAAAGAAAAATACTGTGATAAATTCTAATTATTCAAGAAACGATTCTCTCATTTAAGAAAACAAGTAATTACCATACAGTGTTATACATGCTGTAGTGTTATACAATGAGCACAAAAATCTTGAGATCAATTTATTTGGGGAGAGGACATCATGGTATTTATGCTGGAATTTTTTAATTTTTTAAATTTTTTTGGCAGCGCAGTGCAGCTTGTGGGATCTTAGTTCCCTGACCAGTGATTGAACCCCGGCCTTTGGCAGGGAAAGCACCGAGTGCTAACCACTGGACCACCAGGGAATTCCCTGGAATTTTTTTTTTTTCGAAAATTTTTTAGAGTAGTTTAAGGTTCATAGCATAATTGAGGAAAGGTACAGAGATTTTTCATATATTCCCAACACTCACACATACATATCCTCCCCCAAACTGTATTTTTAACAATAAGTAGGAATATATCTAGGCAAAAAATGAGAAGCTACGCTCCTGAGAAAAAAAACCTGTAAAAGACATGGGAAGCAGGACCTGTGACACATTGCAAAGGCTCTTGTTAGCTAAGCCAAAGAGATCTGAAAATGAGCAGTAGGAAGGTGAGCTGGGAGATTGACAGCAGCCACAGGGTCATGAATGATCTTATCATGCACAGATGTTTAGAATCATGTTTGAGCATTACTTTGTTCCAATACATCAAAATGCCTGAATGATTTTGATGATCATGAACATTTTATTTTTTTTCCAATTAGTAACTCTGAGATGGCTGACTTTCAGGAAATATATGCTAGGAATAATGCTAGGCAAATTCAGGAATTTTAATGTTGGATAACTATGCCCTTAACCTAAGAACACACAATCCAATAAATTGAAAGAGGAGGGATAAGAAAACAGCTCAATATAGCACAGATCAGAATATAATTTAGTCATGATTTTCAGACTAACTTTTGGAAACAGATACTTTGGAGTATTTTTGTTTGTTTTTTCCAATACCAAGTTGATTATAGCCCTTAAGGTCTGAGGCTTAAACAGAATATAAACAAATTAAAACCCTAAGTTGAAAGGAGGAGATTTTGATGAAGACAATCATTATTTATCTGTTTCTCAGAGAAATAATTTGATATCTCTTCAAAAAGCATTTTACTGTTGCTTAGCTAGTTAAAGAAGTGCTAAAAGAGACAACTACAAAATTATGCTGAATGTTTTTTCTCATACATCAGAATCAAGTTTTGTCCACCATCGATTGTTCAGGAAATAAAACAAAGCTCATTGCCACAGTTAGAGCAATAAGAAATAACTTTTGTTACACAGAGGGTTCAATAACCTTCCTGATAAAGGTCATCTTCCCATTCTGGATCCTTTTCTGTACTGACTCAACAGGAAAAGAAAACAATTACTCAGACAGTAAAATTTCAATAAAGATTCCAAAACTTTATTAGGTCCTTAAGAATGTCTTTCAAGTTCAAATCCAGACTACCCTTCTCACTACTATCGCTCTAATAAAGGCATCCATTACTTCACATGTTGATTGTTGTAACAGTCTTCCAGGTTTTGCTTCAGTGACTGGCCCTCCAAACTCTAAAATATCTTTCAAACTAGTTTTAAGATAATATTCATTAAACATCATACTGAAAACATTATTTGCTAATGTTCAAGAATCAAAAATGGATTCTTCATTTGAAGTAAAATGTAGTGTCAAGTTTGAAAGACTTTTGTATTCACGTCCCATCCAAATTTATTCTTTTTATTCTCCAGAATAAGTTCATGTTCCATCCAGGATACACAATGTTTGCTATCAGTATACTATGGAGGGAATGTTTTTATCCCCCCACAAATTCATATGTTATAATCCTAAACCGCAATGTGGTGGTGTTTAAAGTTGGGGCCTTTGGAGGTGATTAGGTCCTGAGGGTGGAGCCCTCATGAACAGGATTAGTGCCCTTATCAGAAGAGATTCAAAAGCTTGCTCTAGTCCTCTGATCTCAGCCATGTGAGGATACAATGAGAAGACTGCCAGCTGCCAATCAAGAAGTGGTCTCTCACCAGATACCAATTGGCCAGTGCCTTGTTCTTGGACTTCCCAGTCTCCTGAACTGTAGCAAATAAATTTTCTATTTTTTAAGCCATCCAGTCTATGGTAATTTGTTATAGTACCCTGGAGTAAGAAACAATACCATATATTTATCTACTGCATCAATTTGCTTATAATTTTTGCTAGCAAAGAATGCCCTTATTCTTCTTCTCCTATGAAATTTTATCTACTTTCATGTCTCACATCCTGTACTGTTCTCTTAACCCAAAGCAAACAGGTCTAAGTCTTTGCTTAATCAGCATACATTTATATTTAAAAGTTTTTTTTTTTTAAGTTTATATTTCTTAAATTCCTTGAAAATAACGGAGCATATGTTTTAATCCTTTGTAATTCTCCATAGTGACTACCATGGTCCTTAGCTTATAGAAAGTAGTCCACCCTCTCCCAATCTCCCATTCCCTCACTGTTCTACTTAGTTTCAGAAGATAAATTTAGATCTTAATTCAGGAAAATGAAGAAGATACAAGAAGACGTTTCTCTCATCTGTCTACTACAAAATACACAAATCTACTAAAAAAGAGCTGACTCATTTAAGGCCAATAACTTATGCTATGGTTCTCATCCACGTATGCTAAGACTATCATCCACACGTCTTCTCAGCTATGAATGGTCACATTTCTTCTTTAATATTAATATTTTCCACAATTAAATACCTCTCCTCAGCCTAAAATAAAATGTCTTTTTCCACACCATTTGGTTCTGACCCATGCTGCTTTTTCTCTTCTCTAGTCTTTGGTTTCAATTAGCATCTGTGTACTATTTCTGAAAATATCCTTAGCCAGGCTTCTTTTTCTGAGCATCAGACAACTTATCCAATGGCTTATTAAAGTAATCAACAGTTGGCTGACTCAGACATGTCAAAACCAGATTCATAATTCCCCCCCCAAACCTAGTCCTCTCTCAGAGAATATTAATGTCATCAAGCCAAAAATCTAAAAGTCATCTGTGACAATCTTCTTTTACTTACCCCCTCCACCAAAGAAAACTAATCATAAAATCTAGTCATTTTTACCTTCTAAATACCATTTAAAGGCATCAGCTTTTGTTCTATAGCCATCCTTTTACTTCTACTAATTTCTTAATAAATTCTATCCTGGCTTTTATTTGCCCCATTTCAATAAAACTATTCACTATTATTGTCATGTTTCTAAATAAATGGAAATGTCCTTTCTTATCTTACCTGTCCTTATAGCAGATTCAATAACTCTCTTCTTTGATATCCACTCCTTTAGAAATACTCTCCTTTATCAGATGGCATGGCATAACTACCTTCCATTCATTCTTCTTCTATCCTGTTCTCTGGCTCATCAATCTTAATTGGATGATTAAATATTTGAGTTTCACAAGGCTACATTATAGTCCCTCTTCTTTCTCTTAAAAGGTGACTTTATTAATGCTTGAGCCTTCCATCTTTGCATACATATGTACTATCTTAACCTACTTTTATTAAGAAAATCTTTTCCCAAACCTTCCTGTTGATGTTGTCTTTTATTAATGTTCTCATATTCCATGTAACTTTCCTTCATTGCCCTTATCACTGGCCTAGTTTCATACATAACTATGTGATTCTTCTTTCAATTTATTTCCCTGCCATTAGACCCCTGGCTATGAGAGCTACAATTATAACATTTATTTTATTTTTCTTACTTGTAATATGCAGGTATTTAATATATCTATGTTGAATTAATGAATTATTAAAATAATTACTTAAATATTACACATTTAGTGGCATCATCTTGAGAACAGGAGTTAAATATACCAAGAAGCAGATTAACAATTTCACCCTAAACCTTGTCTTCTCCCAACTTTTCCTCACTCAGTGAATGTTATCAACCATCAAGCCAGAAAGGACTATTTTATTATTTTTATCATATCTATAGAATTATCCAGTAGAATTATTTAACAGTATATTAGTCATAGTACTCCAGAGAAACACACCCACTAGAAGATATATGTATGTATATGCACATGCACAGAGAGAGAGAGAGAAATCCAGTCTGCTGTCTGCAAGCTGGAGACCCAGGAAAAATGGTGGTATAATTCATTCCAAGTCTGAAGGCCTGAGAAACGAAGGAGTTAATACTGTAAATCCCAGTCTAACGGCAGAAGAAGATGAATTGTCCCAGCTCACTTAGCCTTTTTTTAGATTCAGATTATCAATGAGTTGGATGAAGCTTACCCACACTGAGGAGGGCAATCTTATATTTATATTCTATACGAGAATATGTCCTATACTTGTTTATGATCAAATATCATATATTTTTATTTCAAAGCAATTTCCATCTGTTAAAGCATTTAGCCTCTGGAAATTTTAATGAATCATATATCACATGAACATTATAAATATGTATATTTTATACAGAAGTAAATTAATTTCTATTTGAAGCTAAAAGAGTTATGCATTTGAGCTTTTATTTCCAATGACACAACTTTTTTTTTTCCTTTTCTTTCACCCTAAAGTTTCACTGTGTTAAATATGTTTTTGTTTAAGTCATGCGATGTCATAGCATAAGGCAACACAGGACTGATATCAACAAAGGGATACTTTTTCAGCCATTCAGAAGACCAGCAACAAAAAGCCCCATATAATTTAGTTCCTTTTGAAATAGTCATTCAAAGTGAAAGCATGAATCAAGATATTACTCTTTACAGAGTAAAGTAAAATATAGTTTAAAAAAATATGTGGCTACTTTTTAAATCAAGTTTTGTTTTTTTTTTTAACATCTTTATTGGAGTATAATTGTTTTACAATGGTGTGTTAGTTTCTGCTTTATATCAAAGTGAATCAGCTATACATATACGTATATCCCCATATAAATCAAGTTTTGAATTGATAGTTTCTTGTGTCTTACATTGCTGAAAAATCCAATAGTAAAGCATTCAATCACATTTTGAAGTGAAATTTAGTATATTATTAAATACTATTATTTAGTTTGATATTTAGTATATTATTTTATGGCTATAACTCTAATTTCCTAAAAATTAAATTTGTTATAATATTACTAATATAATTTGAGAGACAAATGCAACTAAAGTTATAGAGAACTATATGCATAAGGAGCACATACAAGCACATAGACAATATACTTGCCTTTCTTAACATTTTTAAACAGTTTTTCAATGATACCATACAGACTATTATGGGTTGTATTGTGTCCCACCTCCCAAACAATATGTTGAAGCCCTAACCCCAAGTACCTCAGAATGTGCCCTTATTTAGAAATGGAGCCGTTGCAGATGTAATCAGTTAAGATGAGGTCATACTGAAGTAGAGTGAGACTCTAATTCAATATGACTTGTGTCCTTATCAAATAGCCATGTGAAGACACAGAGACACTGGGAGAATGTCATGTAAAGATGGAGGTAGAGATTAGAGTAATGTGTCTACAAGTCAAGGAATGCCAAAGAATGCTGGCTGTCACCAGAAACTGGGAGAGGGGCATGGAAAAGGTTCTTGCTCAGAGCACTCAGATGGAGCCAACTCTGCTGACACCTTGATTTCAGACTTCTAGCCTCCAGAACTGAGACTAAATGTCTGTTGTTTTAAGCTACCAGCAGGTAGTACTTTTTATGGCAGTACTAGAGAGCAAATACACTGAGTAAACTAGACTAACAGCTGTGTGTGTGCATACACACATACACATACATAAACACATAGGTACATGCATGTATGTAGGTAGCTTAGTTCAGCCAAAGTTCTGTTACTTTTTAGCCCTATCTTTAAGACTTAAATTATATTTTTATTTAGAAAACTATATTATTCAGTATGTCAAAAACTAACCGATTTGAACTTAACATGCAAAATTTTATTTGTGTGAACATTTGAAATCAGCACATATTGGAGGTAGGTGAGTTCTACAGGTCTCCTCAATCACAACCTCACTTCTATGTAGAAAAGCAGTGACCATGACACTTGCAAAACAGTCTCACCTGTGTCCTTTTAGGGTCTCTGTCTACACCTTAAAAGAAATATTCCCTCAATGCAATAAGACAAATTATAGGGGTAAGGCCATTTATTATTATAAATCAACAGTAGGCAACCAGAATTCTCCAAATCTGTATCTGTACATAAGAATACAATCTAATCAACTGTCAAAGATCGTTCTAAAGAGTGAAGGATAAACATCTTGCTGTATGGCTTATATCCTGCTCATCCAATTTGTAGTGTATCTCTATAATATCATAGAAAATCCACATAGCTTAAACACTTCCATAATTAAAGATAATAGTAATTTTAATCATAATCTAATTAACAAGTGACTAATTTTAAAGTGAATAGTCCTTCAAAATTCATTATTAAGAAAAAATAAAACCTCTAAACCTTTACCTATACGCGTTTATTAGTTAGAGGTACAGATCGCAGAAATGTTGACCAGCTGTTTCTGGAGTGTGGCCTTTTATGTAAATCACAGCTAACAAAACCCAGAGAGTGTTTTCTCAATTACAGACACTAATTTACAGATAAGTTACTGCACACTTGACTTCTGTTTCCAGCTATGGCAGACTAGGTTGTTTGAGAGCAAATCTCCCACCAAGAACAAAAGGAAATATACATCTGTTTGAAGGCATCAGAGTACTAATGAGACAATAAAAACTGGAGGATATAAGATTTTAGACTGGAGAAAAGTGCTAAGAAGAAAATCTTAGAATTAGCTCTGTCTTCCCCCTGAGATATTTTCCATTTTTTAAGTGGCAAACTGGATGTTGAGAAGGTGAGGGAGCTTTCAGCAGTCTCGCGAGGCTGGGAGACCACAACTGGAGTCCATAGTCCACCAAGAAGGAGAAGCCCTGGCGAACATGTGTTTTTCTGTTGGGAACTGTGAAGGGCTGGCTACTTCTTAGAAGTGAGGGTACAATGGAAATAGATAATCCTGCACAAAGTTTTAAATTCAAGATTAAATGTCTCTACCGGTATGCCTCCCAAGAATATTCTCTCTAGAGCAAGACAGACTCATTCATAGCCTAGCGTTTTCAAACACACTATTGTGTTTCTTTCTTTTAAATCTGCCAAAAAGAAGACAAAATAAAATTGACAAAGATGAAGAACTATCTATCTGTCTATCTAGATCTATCTATTTATCTAGATGTATCTAGATCTATGTGTATATATCTAGATCTATGTGTATATATATGTATGTATGTATATATATATATATATATATATATATATAGAAAGAGAGAGAGAGAGAAAAGGATTCAGATATTTCATAAAACAAAGTTTTCAACTAAATAGTGATTAATATATATATTCAAGGAAATATATAATAATAAATATATGTGTATATCTAAAAAAATAATCATTAAATGAACAAATTAAAACAGATTATTGTAAAGTGGTAATTTCTGTATAGTTTAGAATCATTGAACATTTAGGACATATGACTTATTTTATATTTTTTATGAAGTTGTGCTTTCCAATATGGTAGCCACATTTGATATTGAGCATGTGAAATTGCGGCTAGTCTAAATACCATGTGCTGTAAATGTAACATACATAGCAGCTTGCAAAATTTAGTATGAAAAAATAATGTAAAATACCCTATTAATAATTTTTATATTTATTGCATATTAGTATTATAATATTTTATGCATTTATTCAATTGAATATATTACTAAATATTCTCTCTTGTATTTTAAACTTTCAATTATGGCTACTAGGAAATGTTAAATTACATATGTGGCTTGCATTATATTTTTATTAGCACTGCATAAGGAGTACAAAATTAAAACTTTACAAATTTTTTCCCTTCCTAGAATTAGTAGAAATTCAATATTTGTGTGTTGGAGAAATAATTTTATAGCAAAGATAAGTTTCCCTCTAAATGAAGCAGTATGGAATATAAGAATTTGAAAACATAACTTAATAAGGTGGCATGTTAATATCTGATGTACAAAATATATACTTGTGGTGGTCTTCAAGATGCAAAACATATGATATATATTGAGTAACAGTAAACAAAAAGACTATAATGGCAAAGAAGCATTAAAAAACAGTGGGAGATGAGAAGAAGTTGCATTATGAAAGGCCATATGTTCCATGAATATGATTTTTGAAATGGCCTAAAGGGCAGTGTGAATTATAAACAGTTGTTGAGTCAAGACATTTAAATATCTGCATTCCACACTAGATCTAAAGTTGAGATCTGTCAAGTAACTGATAAGCATAATTAATTCCACTATTATTTACATTCCATAAAATCATTTTCCAATATTGTTCATCGTTATAAAGACAAGTAAATGATGAGTGAGAATCTCTGGGCTCTCGCTATTTCCTCTCCAACAAGTGATCTTCATTTAAAGCACTATAGAAGCAATAGTTTGGAGTTATTCATCTGCACTTTTGCTCCTCTAAAATAATGGTCCCTGGAAAATTTTAATTAGTCTGAGATCATAAATCTTTCCAATTCTCCTTGGCATATTTTTATCACTAGAAAAGTCAGTGTATATTATTTACTTCTTTTGTATATGTGTTAATGCCTATGATGATATGTATTGGTCAAGTTAACTCAAAATTTAGAGACCTATTCCTCTAACACAATAATCTTTTCAGTAGCACAGATATGTGCAATTTACAATTGTGTAATGGAAGTTAATCTCTAAACACCTCTATTATTATCTCTAACATTATTGCTCTCTAATTAGAGCACAACCTGCATTGTTATTGGTTTAACTGAAGATCAATTTCTCAATCACTGAATTGCATAAAGCCCTGAGAGGGATAATACTTACTATTTCTGTCTTCGATTTGCTAGACGTTTCTGACCTGTCAGTACATCTGATTTAGAATAAATGTTAATGCAGTAGCTTATCTTTAATCTGTGAGGAGATCTGACAGCTGAGATTTTGCGATGATGAGCATCTTTGCCATCTCTGCTCATGGATTTTTGTGAATGCAGCTCATTCTGCAACTTTCCCTTCTATAACCTGCTCGCTCCAGTCTCCTGTGATGGGGGCTAGTTGCTCTTACTGCTGCATGCCTCTTTCTTTCAAATGTCATAAACAAGACATATTCTTTCTCTCTACGTCTGTTATTGTAAAGTCGGGGGCGGGAAGGGAGGGTGTCTTTTTGGTTTGCTCTAGAAGCCAATTAATTTTTGCTTTGACAACAGAAACAAAAACTCAAAGTCCCTACACCATTGCCATAATGTTGACCTATAAACAACAAAGTAAAAGGTCCAATAAACTAGCAATAGAAACACCAAGAGCAAAATTTCTTCCTTACAAAGAATATAAAAATCTCATAAGATACCATCTTTAGTTGTTGGTTGGCCTTCTTAGGCCTGTGGTAGCCATGAAGGTGTGCCCCTGGATCTTCTTACTGGGAACAGTTTCCCATCCATCTGCGTAGACTTAGCTGAGAGACCCCCAGCATCACTCTCTTCAGAACCCACCTCAGCTTTCGTGTTGGCCCCTGCTATTTCTAGGCATTTTTCAGCCAATGGCAGTGCACAGTCAGGGTACTAATGACTGGGTATTTCTGTCCAAAGTGACTCCTTTAACAGGCAAATTTTGCTTCCAGACTTTGTCCCCTATGCAACCCAGTCTGACACTTTCTCTATCCAATCCTTTCTATTCACAGGTATCAGATCTGTTTCATTGTCTGAAGGCCGAGCCTGTTCAATGCTTCCCCTATATATCTTTATATATATGTTATCCTTCAATAAAACTCTTACTCTGTGGTGATCCCAGTTTCCTGAAAGAGTGAGCTGACAGACTGAAAGGGCCAGGAAATTTTTCCTCAGTGCCAAATGCCACAGTTGGCATAATTATCAATTATTAAATATAATATCAATTTACTTTAATTTTACATGTAAAAGTTAAACCAGAACTATTTGTCCAAGTACCACTGAATTTTACTAGGATTTATTTTAAAAAGACTAACTTCAAAAATATTTATGACTTGTATCCATATGGTACATCAGTCCTAACTCCTACTTGCTTTTCTTTTAAAATATTTACTATCTTACAAATGGGGCAGCTTGATAGAATGAGGGAAAGTCCACCAAGAGCTATATAGTCACATTTTCAAAATTTATAAATCTTATTTTTTTTGAGAAATATTGTATGGGACTAGAATTATAGAAAATTGGGGGTTTTTTGTGAATGCTAATTTATGAAATTTAGTGTTACTAAACCCTTACATATAGTAAAAGCACACTTGTATTTACAGTATTATTACAATAATAGGGAAGCATTCAGGAGGCTGCCAGGATGTTAGTAATTTAGAGTGTTATTATTGAAAGTCATAGGAGAAGACACCAAAATTGCAAGCATGAGAAGTCCCCCCAATGTCTCCTTTCTAGGTTCTAGATTTATATTATCGAGCATGGAATTTTATGTTTTATGATCACAGGAAATGATGGAATTAGGAAAACACTAAATAAAATAGTAACATGGTCAGCATTTTATATATATATGTATATACAGGTATATATGTATAAAAATTAAATTTATGTGTTAGAGTGTCTCTCTCCCTAGTCCACACCTCCCCTTATAATGTAGCAGCAGGAGAGCAAGAATTTCATTTTTCAATGTATACAAAATTGATAGCAATGCTTGATGCTCAATAGTCATTGAATGAAAGAATAAATGCAATAAAGAATCCAACATCATAATCCAATTAAAAGTTTATCGATAAATTAGTTTCTTTTTAATATTTCAGTAAAATTTTTTTGGTTTGCTTGTTTGTTTTTTACTTCAAAGAAAGTTCCAAGGTGATTATATACAGGGAAAATATATTAAGTCACTTGCTACCACCATTTGAGGTATACTTCAAAGAAGGAGGACAAATAAGTCAGTTCCATCAGAATTTGAAAATAATAGGAAACTATAAAGTCAGAGAATAAGAGATTTTCAGTAAAACTATGGTCATTTATATTTAAAATTATTCTGTAGTAGTAGTCCTGCCTGGGTTGGGTAGTTGTAGCTTTCCATTGACCTTAATCACGGGCCTATGTAATATTAAGAGATACTCTATGGGAGCTCCTGTATTCCAGACGTACTCTTCCTTATCTCTGTTGTGACGTAGCAGTCCAGTTTCCTCTGAATATTAAGGATCAGTCACCCTGGCCAACACAGTAGCTCTCTTCCTTGCCTATTTTAGAGGCAAAAGGAGTCCAAAATGTCTGGATGACAGTCTCCATGACCAGTTCATGGAATTAACGGAATCAGTGGAATTAATGTTGTGTTTCCACGTGAAAACATTCTTTCCTTTGGAGGTAAGATCCCTAGGTCAGTAGAATATAAGGTCATGAGGACAGAAAGGAAAAACTTTGTTAGTGAGTAACAAGAGGTAATGAGGGTGGTGCCTAACACTGACCACAGGCCATGAATCAGTATA
Source organism: Balaenoptera ricei (assembly GCF_028023285.1). Taxonomy (NCBI): domain Eukaryota; kingdom Metazoa; phylum Chordata; class Mammalia; order Artiodactyla; family Balaenopteridae; genus Balaenoptera; species Balaenoptera ricei. The sequence goes on from NC_082642.1 coordinate 140,782,649, forward strand.
TATTCACCTGTCCGGTCAATTTTCCTTTCAAGCAAAGTGAATAGCCAGGTGCATTGCTCAAAGTTCTGCCAGATGGGTGGATTTCCTTCACCACTGTCCTCCAGGGATGTCCCAGAAAGGGGCTGTAGTGCCGAAGCTGTCCACTTTCTGGTGGTGACTGCATATTGTGCAGAACCATCTGTAAACCAGGCTCTACTCTTCTCTCCTTCTGTCAACTGAACTCCCCATGAGGACATAAGTGCAAGCTGAGAGAAAGCAGGTAGTGTGGCGAGAGAGGGGACCACGCATATTTGGACCACTTCTTCATGTAACTTACTTGAGCCTCTAGGGACGGATGGAGCCTGATCTCATATAGACCACTTCCATTTGATGACGGAGTGCTGCTGTGCATTCCCAACTTTATGGCTTGGTTGGTTAGATAACATTCAGTTCATAACGGGTAGCTCAGGTCACATGTAACTTGGTGACCCATGGTTTAGAGTCCAGTCTCTAACAAGACCCAGTAACAGGTCAAAAGATCTTTCTCAAAAAGAAGGTAGTTATCTGCAGAGGACAGTAGTATTTTGCTCTAGTATTCTAAAGTTCTGCACTGTGATTCACCTAAAGGATTCTGCACAAGGCTTCAAGGGATACTCCAATTTGCCACCGACACTTCAAGCACCATTGGATTTACTGGGTCATATGACCCAAGCGGCAGAGCAGTTTGCAAGGCACCCTGGACCTGTTGCAGAACCTTCTCTTGTTCTGGGCTCCACTTAAAAGTAGCACCTTTTCAGGTCACTCAGTAAATGGGCCAAAATAGCAATCAAATGAGGAATACGTTTTCTCAAAAATCCAAAGAGACCCACTAAGTGTTGTGCTTCTGTTTTGGTTGTTGGAGGGTCCAGATGCAATAATTTATCCTTTACCTTAGGAGGGATATCTTGATGTGTCCACATACCACTGGACATGTAGAAATTCCACTGAGGTAAAAGGTTCCTGAATTTTTTGTCAGTTTTATTGCCTACCTTTTGACATACAAACAACTAACCAATTAGTCTAGGATAGTTGCTACTTTTTGCTTACTAGGTTCGATCAGCATAATGTCATAAATGTAGTGGACCAGTGTGATATCTCGTAGAAGGGTAAAGTAATCAAGATCTCTGTGAATTAAGTTATGTCATAGAACTGGAGATTGATAAATTCCTGAGGTAGGATGCTGAAGGTCGATTGCTCTCCTTACCAGCAAATTGCTTCTGGTAGTCTTTACTAACAGAGATGGAAAAAAAAAAATGAATTTTCCATCTTAAGAGCTGCATACCAGGTACAAGGGGATATGTTTATTTGCTCTAGTATTGAAACCACGTCTGGTACATCAGCTGCAATTTGAAGCAACTATCTGGTTAAGCTTATTATTGTAATCCGTTCTCATTCTCCAAGATCCATGCCTTCTGCACAGTCCAAATAGGCAAGTTGAATGTGGATGTACTAGGAATAACCAGCCCTGCATCTTTCAAGTCCTTAACTGGAGCACTAATCTCTGCAATCCCTCTAGAAATGCAGTAATGCAACTTTCTAGGTAGAGGCAGTTTTAGTGGCTTCTGCTTGACCTTTTCCAATAAAATAGCCTTCACTTCACAAGTCAGGGAGCCAGTGTGGGATCTGCCAGTTACTGAATATGTCTATTCTAATTATGCATTCCAGAACTGGGGAAATCAGGGATCCTCTGGATCCACTGTGAGATGGACCAGAGCTACCATTCCACTGGTGGGGGTGGGGGAGAGAGAGAGAGGGAGAGAGAGAGAGATTTTAAGGAATTGGCTCCTACAGTTGTGGAGGCTTGGTAAATCCAAAGTAAGCAGGATAGGCTGGCAGACTGGAGACCCAGGAAAGAGTTGCAGTTCAAGTACAAAGGCAGTCGAATGGCAGAATTCCTTCTTGGTTAGGATGGTCAGTTTTTTTCCTATTAAGACCTTCAACTGATTGGATGAAGCCAATCAGTTTGGTTTTTAATCTTTCTTCTTTTTCGTCTTCCACAGCATGACATGATCTCAGTTTCCACCACCCCCTGTGTTAAGGATAAATTAGCTTCTATGTAGTAATTAATAAACACTGAAATACAAGCAGTGGTTCTTTTTCTTGCATAAAAATTCTGATGCAACATCAATATCCAAGCTGCTTTCAGCTTTGGGTTCTGTCTTTTCAACACATGATCTCCATGGTTACCACCAAAGAGGAAGCAAAGTATGGGGAGGCACACTTACCTGTAACTGTTTTAGCCCGTAAGTGTTACATGACATTTCTGGTCACAGTCTGTTGGCCAGGACTGGTCACATGAATGGTTCTGCAAGGGGGGCTGCGAAATATGAGGGAGACAGTGAGAATATTCTGGTAACAAAAATGTCACTTTTTTCATCCTCTTCAACCTGCAAACTACCTAGATCCTTCCAAAGGAATACAAATCAGAGTCCCACCCAGTCATTTCATCAGGTAAAATTTCAGGATCTTTGGGAATTAAGTTCCTTTATCCAGTTCAACTTAATGTGGCTTTTCTTCATCTGGAGATCCATGTTCTAAATAAGCACCTCCCAAACCCAAGTTTTAATAGTGGAACAGGGATAAGGTAATTACAATAAGCAGTACAATTCAAAGAAAAAAAAATAGAAGATACATAATATTCTCTGGTTTATAGTATTTCAGAAATCCCGTTGGGTAAACATTGGAAAGTCTCCTATTCCATAGCAGTGGGGAAGTTTCTTGCTAAGCATCTGATTCTCCTACAAGGGAGTACCCTCTTACCTTAGCTCTGCCTTCCAGTAATCTATCCTTATCTCATTATTTTTTTTGCTACTTCTGAACTGAACATTGGGAACTAGGCCCCTCTTTTTAGTTATCTATTGATGCATAATAAAACACTCTAAAACACCTCCCCCGCAATTTATTGATACTATTTACAACAGGAAAAAGGCAACAGTCCAGGACGGTCTTAAGGGTGCGGAGGCTCGGGGGTAAGGGAGACAGCAGCAGCATGGCGGCCGGACACCAGCCGCCCAACCCTCGCGGAGTCGCTGGGACCCTTTAGTCTGCGTGTGTTAGTTGTAGCCCGCTGCCTCCCCATCAGTCCTCGGGTCTACCCTCCCTCCTTCCATTCACCGACATTGCCAGCCCGACGGTCGGGTTGGCGGGTAACTCCCACCCCAGCCCATCCCCATTCCCCCCCCATCCCCTTCCCCACCCCACTACCAAGCCTGTGGGCCGGGACCATGGAGGACATGAAGCTGGAGTTCCACTCGCTCCCACAGTGCAAAGAAGACACCGAGGAGTGGGCCTACCCTCTGAGACGAGGGATGCAGGAAGTTTTGCCTAGATTGTTTTTAGGCCCGTATTCTTCTGCCATGAAAAGCAAGCTACCTATACTACAGAAACATGGAATAACTCATATAATATGTATAAGACAAAATATTGAAGCAAACTTATTAAACCCAAATTTCAACAATTATTTAGATATTTAGTCTTGGATATTGCAGATAATCCAATTGAAAATATAATACGTTTGTTCCCCATGACTAAAGAATTTATTGATGGGAGCTTACAAAATAGAGGAAAAGTTCTTTTCCATGGGAATGCAGGGATCTCCAGGAGAGATGCATTTGCTTACGTTCAAGAAAGAAGATTTTGTATTAATCCTAATGCTGGATTTGTCCATCAACTTCAGGAATATGAAGCCATCTACCTAGCGAAATGAACAATAGAAATGATGTCGCCCCTTCAGATAGAAAGGTCGTGATCTGTTCATTCTGGCACCACAGGCAGTTTGAAGAGAACACATGAAGAAGAAGATGATTTTGGAAACATGCAAGTGGCGACTGCGCAGAATGGCTGATTCAAGACCAACAGTATAGAGGATGTGCATTTCTATTTGGGAAGGAGAAAATACAACAGACAGTAAGAATGTAAAACGGTAAAAATGCCAGTAGTTTCTTTTCAACTATATGTTGCTTCTAGACGTGTTTCTCTGCAACTTGTTGAGCAACATTTTAAGATGTTGGACTTCTGCAATAGATGGCACTGATGGTTTTATTCCTTTCTTTTTTTTTTTTTTTTTAATTCTTTACAGTTTTATTATAAACCAAGAATTTTGGACTTGCAAAGAGGTGTTATTGCAATAATGCACTTTTCATACTTGCAATTTATTTGTATGATATAAAGTTGTTACTTTAAACAAAATGCAAGTTAGGGGGCATTTGTTTATAAAATCTGGGTAGTTTATAACAAAAAAATTTCCTAAAATTTGCTAAAAATTCATTTTGTGTTCTATGTATTACATTTTAAAAATAATATTACAGTTCAATTTTATGATGGAGCCTCTTACAGAAGCATTAACAAACGCAGGAATCTGCCACATTTCTTTTTGAATATAATTCAGTAGCTTAATTATCTTTTAATTTTTTAAACTTCTTGATCCCTTATTAATAATCTTTAAATCATGACATTAGCCAACTGTTCTTACTTTAACATGATCCAAGAATTGCTTCTTTTCCTATTAGCTTCCTAATTTTATTCTATAGAAAAAAAAGTTTAATGAACAAAGGAAAATGTTTTTTGCTTTATAATACCAGATGCTCAAAAACAAGGAGAGTTTTAAACTTTCAAGTGACTGACTTTCCTTTAGCATTCTTAAAAGCCAGATGTTGTGTTTGTTCTTTTCAGAGCTGTGTAGCCCATTTTTTCTTTGTCCAGAATGGTTCTAAATAGAATATAATAAACCAGTGTAGCACTATTTTGTTTTTTCTAAACAAAGCCCAAGAAAGAAAAGTACCTTGCCTAATTAGAGAATATAAAAAATAAATCTTCATGACCTCTAAATTAGTATGTAGAACAGTGAAAAGTTTTGAATGTTTTTCTGTAATTTCTTTTTTTGAAACCATAAATTAGTTCAAACTGAAAGTCTTAAGGCTTGAAGAAACCTTAGTAAATTATTTGGAATATGGAGAAAAAAAAAAAGGCCACAGTCTAATCTGGCTTTTTGGACCAAGGCATTTTAATTAACTGAGAATTATTATAGGGCATGTGATTCTCAGAGCCTTTTGAAACCCCAACTCTTTGTGCTTGGAGAACAGAATTAGTTGGTTTTCCCAGCTCCAAAAGGCTCCTGATACCTGAGCCATCTCAATTCCCTTTCACTTCTTTTTGCAAACAAGCATCATGAAGCCTGAATTCATGTCTTCCTGATTAACATTTTGCCAAATGAAGTTAAAATTATACAACAGAAAATATCAATATCCAATTTTATGTCCTCTTCCTGTATAGTTACAACCTTATTAGGCACATAGACTGCTTTTCTGGTTGTCTTAGATGATAGCCTATTAACCAAAATTGCAACTGTGTAACATTGTTCTCCATCTAGCAGGCTTTTGACCTCAGTTTCCTCCAGATCTTCTGTTCATCTATGTAGTTTTCTCATATTAGCACAGTTCCCCTGCTGATATTCAAAGATAAGAGTTTGGAGAATGCTCAACTACATACAATTAATTACCTCAAACTGGAAGTAAGATACACGTTCCTATTTCTGAAGAGTGAGTCTTAACCAAAGGAGGCTTGGAAATACAGTCTTTCTGAATGACAAAACTAGTGCGGGAAACATATTGTACATTGTCTTTAGTCTATAATTGCATTCTTTCTTACTTCCCTTTGATAAACTGTATTCTAACTTCATTTTCTTCAAAAAAATCTCTTACATTCAAAATTTTGTACTATCTAAATTTTCTTCTCTCTATACTGTTTTCTTTCAAGTGAATTAAATGTTCATTATCCACATAGTATAGACACATGCCATTTATTTTATTTTATTTATTTATTTTTCCATTTTATTATTTTTTTAACATCTTTATTGGAGTATAATTGCTTTACGACGACGTTGTGTTAGTTTCTGCTGTATAACAAAGTGAATCAGCTATATGTATACATATATCCCTATATCCCCTCCCTCTTGTATCCATTATGGCATTTAGCTTTCACAGCTGTCCTATTATAGAAGTTTACCTAATTATATAAAAGAAAGCAAGTCTAGTATATGATGAAGCAGATAGAAAAATTGTCCCAATTTTTCTATACCAAAAAAATGTATAGTAAAGGGTGTCTGACTCAAAAATAAATGCTCTGTGTATTGTATGATGCTAGTTTAAACATACCCAAGTCTGTGTCTTCAACCCTCATATTGATGGAGGATCAATTTACACAATGAGATTCATACTCTTTCTGACCTTTATAACCACGAGTCTGAACCACCTCACCAGCCTGTCACAATTTTCAGTCCCCTAATTATCTCAACCTCAGTAGTCTCTAACCCAAATACACTGCTTTTTTTTTTTTTTTTTTTTTAATCATTTCTTAAAGAACATCTCCTTTGAGATGCCCTTAATCACGCAAGCTAAGACTCCTGCGCCCGTTTTGGGAGCCCAGACAAAGTGAAGTGGATTGAGAGCACCAGAGTCACAACAAACTTCAGCCTGGATCAAACAAGAAATTAGATTCTGGCATGCAATCCCATCAAAGGGCAAGCACACGTGCTGGAGATACCAGACCAGAGCAAGCAGATATACAAGAAAAGACTCGGAGCAGAGCCTAGGATGTACCTTCTGCATTAGAGTTTAGCAGCTTTAGAAACTGCAGGTGAACGTTTGGACTGTGTTGTGAGGCAAAACTCTACGGGGCTGACCCAGATGTTGACTTCTGTGTTTTAATTAATGGCAGTGACATATTCTGGTTTCTCATGATTGTATTCTTGAAACTAGCTTAGAGCCCTAAATCTTTTTTTTTTTTTTTTTTTTCTGGACCAATTATCATTTCCCTGCAAATTGAAAAGTTTTTATTATCTTGCTCAACCTACTCCTATAACCCTATTATCTTACTTCAACCTACTCCTATCACCCTAGCCCAGACACTTAGCTGTTTTTACTTGGCTTATTGCAATTACCTCTTAGCTTGTCTTTAACTTATTTATACAATCATTGCCAATTTTCTGTCCAGTAGCCTTTCCTGTTCCTATTTTTTCTTCACTAGCAAACACATCTTCAGATCTTTCAAGCTGGAAATCCAAAAACTTGCTCAGAATTGTAAATAAAGCGCGATTTGTACCCCGATCCTTCTTAATGAAAGATGGGGGAGAGAACCAGGAATTCCTAGAAAAGTTGCCCTCCCTTAAACACACACATACACACACACAAATACACAAACACACATGGACCAAAACACCATTTTCTTCTTCACTGGCAGTAATTGATTGCGTTTTCATGAGGCATCTGGGACTGCTAAACAAGCTGACCCTGAGAAGAATATGCTAACACAGCAAGGATGACAGACCAAAAATAGGAAAAATTCTTACATCTTTGGTAATGTTGAACCACTGAAGCAACCCTAGAAATTTTTATCTCCTAAACTTACATCATATATATATATATAATTAATGTTATTGTTTAAGCCACTATTGTTTGGGTGTCCTGTTTCTTGCAACAGAAAGTGTCATAAGCGATGAACTTCTGAGTCTTTTTCATTTATTTCTACTTTTCAAGTCAGGCTCGTCATTGCTGTTCAGATGCGACATACACATTTTAACTTTGCTCTTGCCCTTGCGATACCTCCTCCTGGGCTGTCAGGGCTCTCCACATAGTCACGTAACCAAAATCATTTCCATGTACCAAAGTTCAGTTTAAACAGGATACATTAGCAAGCTTCCCTTTATTGCCCTAACCAGATATAACCATTTTAGTTCTAAAATTTCACACACTCTGAACTTTGAACCCTGAGACACCTGTCAGTATTGGCAGAAAGCAGTTTTGGATTTCCACAGACCTGAGTTATCAAAGTCCCTCTTTTACTTAGCAATTATGTGATCTTAAGAGATTTATTGAATCTCTCTTACTCTCAGATTACTCATTTAAAAAATGGATATAGTGACACTTTTTTGCTGGATTCTTAGGAAGATTAAATCCCAATTCTTCCCTTACAAACCGTGCAATTTTAAGAAAATCCTACTTAAGTTTCCACGTATATAAAATGTGGAGGGTAGTAACAACCACCTTACAGATTTTTATTGAGGATTAAATGGGTTAATAAAAGTCCAACACTTAGAATGGTGTTTGGCACAGAGACAACACTGTCTACATTTTTTTCTATTATTAGTAATGCATTGCCTGACACTGAAATATATTCTTGATAAATGCTAACTATTGTTATTATAATCACTATTTTTATATTTTTCTTAATATTTTCATTTGTTTGCTTACCTAGAAAACATGTGCCATGTAGATCCTAGCACTATGCCCATAAATAGATCTCAGCAGATAGTTAAAAATTATACTTATTCTTCAAACACAAAGAAGTGCAAAATATCTACACGAAGTGCAAAATAATTCTAAGAAAAAATCTTTAAGAATTTTTTGCCCCAGATATTAAGAAAAATGAAAGCTGTCACTGAAGTGCTTATAAAAATAACAACAGAATTGAATCAATATAATTATCCATTGATAAAGGATTGACTAAATAATTAATGCTACACTCAGCCAAAAAAAAAAATCAAACAGTTATTAAATAGAAGAGTATTTTAAAATATAGCTTTTTATTATTATTCAGGTATGGCAAGACCAACAGATCAAGAGATGATTGCCTTTGAAAAGATAGCCTGTTATATTCACAGATTCTAAAAGGAGGAGCATGGGGAGGGGGCCACACAGAAAACACCAGAGTCAGTTAAAGGCAGAGAGTGAGGGGAAAGCAAGGACATGAGTCTTTATTGCAGTTTCTAAGGGAAGGAATGGGTGAGGCAGAGAAGGCAGGCTTAGAATTGGCTAGTTTTTAGTAATTTCCACAGACTCTGGGTTATAGGGGGTCTGTCTCTAGTTGCCTGGTACCTGGTCCTGAGATGATTAGGGCAAGGGAATAGCGTGTGAGCACCACAAAGGAGGTAGTTGGGGGTTTGAACTCCGAATTTATTGGTTTGCATACTAAAGACATGCTTGCAATTGGTTTGCCATCATTATGGATTAATTATCTCTGGGAGAGCAATGTCTCCAGGCAACAAGATCCTAAAATGTCAAAGCATCAAATGCAGAAATTAGAAAATATGGTATTATAAAGAGGTAAATCAGTATGACGTGGAAAGAACTCCATAGAATTTTATAACAAACTATTGTGTATGAATTTGTTTAACCTGCAGCCGATCTGTGGTTGTTCAACAGTTTTCTACTGGGATGTCCAGAAACATGGTACTGACTCTTGCAAATTAGGGATAAAGTGTATTAGCTTGTGGTTTATGATGTGTAAAGTCTAAAACTCACCTTTTGTACTAGCTTGCTTACATTGTTTATTAAATGTGTATAGACGATGGTATGCACCTGGTTTTAGCCAGTTGACCAGTAGAGGATAAAAGACTAGTAAACTTGTTCTTTGGTTCATCTGAGACTAAGGTGTTTCATATCTATTTCAATGATTCACAATCAGAAGATGGGATATCTACTGTGTAACTGAGAAGGGACTCTGAGATCTGCTTCTGGAAAATGAAAACTTCTCTGATCTTTGCTTGGCTTACTTATCTTGGTATACTGTGTATCTTCATCAAAGCCTTTATGAGTGTACCCTATGGAGTTTCCTGAGTTCTCTCAATCACCTGACCCTTTGTAATTGCTGAAACAATATATAATACCATCTGTCTTATTTTTAAAGACAAATATGTGTGTATATATGTTTTATAAATACACACTGCAAAAAATTAATAAACAGAAACCTCAATTAATTAGAATTGGGAGACCAGAGCAGGGAGCTCTGAATGTATAGAGTTTAATAGTGAATGTAAGTAATAAAAGTGAGTTGAAATATTTAAATGTTTAGTACATAACTATTCCCTTTTCCTTAGCTTAGGATAGTATGTAAGCCTCAATTACCTGACTGTCTGGGAGTCTCATATTTTCTGTAGAGCTCCTATACTTACTGAATTAAACGTGTTTTTCTCCTGATAATCTGTCTTATGTCAATTTAATTATAAGACCAGCTGAAGAACCTAGAAAGGAAGAAGGGAAAATTTTTCTATCCCTACACCACATAGGATCTTCCAGTTGTAACTTGACTGACCATTACTTTGACTTGCATATGTGTACTTTTATTCAGTCTCATTTTCCAATTTCTTGAATTTTACAGTGCTTTTCTTGTTTTTCCATTTCTAAAGGTAAATTACAAGGGTGACCTATAACTAATTATGAGGTGTATCCTAAGCACTGAGTCTCTAATGTCAATGCCTTCCTGCCAAAGGCCACCTGGCATACACCTGCAGTTGAAAAAAATTGTTATGCTTATTGCTCAGTGTAACAATGGGGCAGCACAGTGTGGAACCACAAGGTGATATTTCACTAAGGTGATATTTCACTGAGAGCATGTTACAGAGGACTTAATATCGGAGTTGGACTCTAGGTGATCTTGGAATGTACATTAAGTTAAACCATTAACTTTCTAGAAAGTTTTGTTTTTCTCTTTTTTATTAAGTTGTATCCTTCCAATTTTCAGTCTTGGATTATTTTGTCAAAAAGAATAATCGAATGTATGATTTAGAGTAGGTTAAATAAAGACAAGAAACCTGATACCTGAGTTGAGTACGTTATAATATTTATATCTAACCCATACCAATTATTTAACTAATTTCTATTGAACGGAAAAATGAATACCATTTTTTTGTATGTGTGGTAGTGGGTGTGATTGGAGGCTTTAATACTTACTACTTTAATATTTACCTAAAATCTTGTCTTTCTAGGAAAAGCTCCACTCAGTGTCAGGAGACTGTAGTGAGGTTATCCACCAGGCAGCTCTGTCAGAAGTGGTCACAGACTCCATTCTCCTGGAGACTGTGCTTGATCCAGCGACGGGCACATAAAGGAATCTGGGTAAATCAGAGTGTGTGAAGAGAGTAAGAAGGTGGGGAGACTTGATATTTCTCAGTCCCCGGAATCGTATACACCAGGTGAACTCAATAATCTCATTGAAAAAGACTGTCTGAGAAAGAAACCAAATCATCACGAAGAACCATGAGAGAGAACGGTTATGACTAAGAAACAGTCCTGAAACACTGGATCCATCTGTGCCTGAAAGAAGTATTATTCCTTCAACTTTAGCTACATAAGGCAGTAAAACACCTTTTTTCCTCTTTAACCTAGTTTCCATTGAGTTTCAGTCATTGCAGTGGAAATAACAATAAACAAATTCTAATACAATTATTTGCTTTTCTATATGGGAAAATGCAGACATTCCTATTGGGAACTTTTTTTTCCTCTAGTTAAGATCGAGCAGTTTGGGAGGATTTCAGCCATTTTGGACAGCTATAGAAACATAATTTTATCATGAGATTTTCATGTGAGCATTCTATAGAAGCTGACTGTGTGAAAATAATTCTGACACCAAAAAAGGTAGTTTTTAAGGGGCTATTTTATTCACATTGTAGAAAATATAATGTTGTATGCACTTTAAATAATTCAGGACAGAAGAAATTTAGTGATAAGTAATCGAATGAAAGCACATACATCAAAACATTTTAGTGGGGATGTATAGCTTCATAAATACTTATTTCTGATGACTTCAATTTTCTTACCTGCATTTCTCAATGAATAGTTTTATTTTAATTCTAATGACAGTTTGAAAAACTACTTTTATTATTTTCAACTGGTAAAAACATTTAGAAAATAATGTCAATGAAACACTGGCTTTCTAATATGATACACTGCAAACTTTTAAGTTTGGTCATCATTTGTTTCAAAAATTCTTGCTGGCTTTGTGAGTAGGTGGAAAGTTTAATGAGGACAGAAAATGAGAAAGGTGTGGAAAGCCTTCCTCTTTGCCTCCTGTCTACCTAGCCTTACCTGGGTGACTCAGATGATCTCATCCCTTATGCTCCATTTCCTGAGCTAGTAATTAAAGGGATTATGACTTCCAGTGGTTTTTGAATTTAGTTACAAATGCCATAGCATTGATAACTGTTAACGGAGAAATAAAGACTAAGTGATATACATGTCTTGTCTTTACAATATCTCCATCTTTCTTCATCATTATCCATAAAAAGCTCATGCAGAGTTTTAACAAACTGTTTCTACCACTCAATTTCAAGTTTCTCAGTTTTAAAACATTTAAAACGACATGCTTATCTTTGCCAAGTCTCAGGAAATATTGTACCTCTGCCATTTTGAGAACTGTGCTAGATGATTAGAAAATCTTCAGCAAGATGACTGTTGGTGAACATTGAATGTATTTAACTATATAGAAAATTAAGAATAAACCAAAGGATAACAAAATAAAGTACAAATTTGTATTTCTAAATTTCAAAAAAATGAAAGCAAATAGATGATATTGTGAATTACATAGTGGGCTATTAAAGAAAATAAATTTTTAGATGAAGTTATAGAACAAAAAACAGTTTTAAAATATGCTTGTATTTAAGGTAGAAACCTGTATCAAATCATGAAATGTCTCTCACCTTGCTTAGGACTACACCACAATAAGATGTAAGGTATATAGGGAAGTGGCTTCTTATTAGTATGTTTTCTAATACGCTGAAGCAGCAGATGGTGGACGTACTTAAGCTTTATAGCTTGTGTTCTAATCAAGAAGCTTATTTATTCCTTTGTTCTAAGTTTCTACAAAATCAAATGCACTAGATAAATTGATGAATGTAACAAAATTGCAGAACATCTTGACTTATTCCAAATATATAATACCCCTACCTCTCTATATATTTCTATAGATCTGTTCAGCTAGAATTCTTTTGGCCATTGGATAAGATCGCATTGCCCTTTCCAGTAGTAAATGCTTTGTAAATCATAATAAAATGTGACTTAAGAGTAAGAACCTTTAGTTCTCAGGATTTTATTGTCCCAAATAATTTTAGCTTCTCAAGAAAACAATTTAATAAGCACCATGTATCTAGCACCATCCCTAATTCTAGCTTATAAATTATTGAAAATTATTTTGGTTGTTGTTGGTAAAGGCAGTCTCACACACACAGTCTTTCCACCACCCACTTGGTTGCTTAAGGATGGACCTTGGGTTTGCGATACTTCCTTACCAAGAGATAAAGAGCTCACACAGCCTGTGCTGGGCTTATCATCTTGTGTGGGAATATTTTCCACTGTTTCAAGCTCAGTGAGTATTCTTTTGTTCTACTTAAGTGTGTGATCTTATATCACCATGCCAACCCCACTGCTATATCTGTCTTCCGTGGATGGAGACCCAATCCTTTTGCTACAGCATAAGAGTGTGGGGCATAGGTGAATTGCCCTGCCAGTAGAGACCCACTGGGCACTGGTACCCAGACCCACCACTGAAGCGTCTCTAAGTAAGTAAAGCGTTGTTCCATCCAGTACTTGACTCTGTTGTGTTTTCCTTGCCAACTCTGATACCAAGATGCAATGAGCAGAAGTGTTTGGATTTCTATTTCTGAAGGTTGACATAGTGATGACCTTTGCTATCCTCCATGTGGCTGGAATCCTCCCCTGGGATTGATAACAGGTATATGATATTCTGCTTAACAGTTTTTTTGGTAGTGATTTGGTCTACAGATCCTCCTAAATGGTGCTCAGTTAGTTGGAGTATATTTGTAATTACTCTGTGGGCCAAGCATCATGCTAGAAGTTAGGGGTAACACCACTGAACGGGAAATATGACCTCTGCTCTCTGGATGATTGCATTCTGTTTGGAAGATAGTCAGAAAGCAAATAATTCTAATTTGTTAAGCAGAGTCTCTTGTGTCACCAGTTCGATAGGGTCATCTCCTTCATTCATCTCCTTCATTTTCCATGAGAACAAACTGGCAGCTTTGATAAGCAGGTATGCCTAAATTCAGTGACCTGGGATCTTAGGTGTTTAGGAGCACAGGTTCCATATTTGCAGTTTTATTTTTAAAATATTTTTTAAAATCTAAGCTAACAAGGGAATTCATTGATAAATTCTGTATACTTTTAAACGGCATAAGCGTTGTCCGATTTACTTGTTTATGTTATTGAATGCTAGTTTTACTACATCTCTTACCAGATTTCCTGATTAGACTCATTCCTATAAGTGAGTGTTCAGACCATAAAAAAGAATATAATAAAAATGTAAACGTGACACCACCAATGGCATTTCTCAAAGATGAGCTCTGATTCCTGTGAGCAGTGTTCACACTGGAAGAGAGGGAGGCTTTTTTCATGTGCTTCAACACCTGAGCTCTTGTCATGTTATCCTGTAATTATGGGTTTGCCTGTAGCCAAGCTCCATTTTCCCATCTCTTAAGGCCATTTCTTGTATCTATTTAATGTATCTAGTGAAGAAATGAGCTAATGGGTTTATTATTTAAAGACTTTTGTATTAAATCACTATATTATATCAATTATATTTTTACAGGGTATGATTATATTATACCAGTGACTTTTATATTAAAATCTATTCTGGAATTGGCATTCTCATTTCTTTTTTTTTTTTTTTTTAAAGAAATTCACGTTCTTTTATTTATTTATTTATGTATTTATTTATTTATGACTGTGTTGAGTCTTCGTTTCTGTGCGAGGGCTTTCTCTAGTTGCGGCAAGTGGGGGCCACTCTTCATCGCGGTGCGCGGGCCTCTCACCATCGCGGCCTCTCTTGTTGTGGAGCACAGGCTCCAGACGTGCAGGCTCAGTAATTGTGGCTCACGGGCCCAGCTGCTCCATGGCATGTGGGATCTTCCCAGACCAGGGCTCAAACCCGTGTTCCCTGCATTAGCAGGCAGATTCTCAACCACTGCGCCACCAGGGAAGCCCGGCATTCTCATTTCTAAACACCAAGTTTCTGGCACAAATTAACAGTAGCAACATCCCCTTTCAGAAGTCATGGTTTTAATGATAAATGAAGATAGCAAATAAAAGGATGATTTACTTCATAGAAACTTAGAAAGTATTAACATGGTGTCTGGAGATTATTTATTCTAGGCCTGACATATCCTCATCCTATTCCAAAATGAATATTCTGAGTACAACTTTTAATTTAAGAAAGAGGAAAAATGACCTTTTAATTTTTTTTAATTTTATAAACTGTGAACGGTGTGAGGGTTGACTACAGGTGCAGTGTTGTACAGAATATTTCTAGACCTTTTTCACTTTTCTTGACTGGAGCACTATGTCACTTGATTAGTAACATCCCAGAAACAACCTTTTGAATCAAAGCACTCCCTATACCCTTCAAATAGGGAAATTATCAGGGAAGAGACAATCTTGCAATTCAAATGTAATGAGACAGATGTTTTTCTGTGTCAGCTTTCTTTACTCTGTATGAGCTCCCAGTACTTTGTGACTTTCTTCCCTAAATATTGAGGCTTGAGTCACTTCTCACACACCAAGTATACAGCAGTTGGGCAAATAATTAGAATTACAGAGAATTTACATATCAACCAAGGGCAAGTTGAACAAGAGAATGCAGGTTATCACTGGTATGCTTATTTAATGAATAAAAATTCTAAAGTAGTCTTGACTGTACAAGTCCAGGAAATCTGACTTAGCATTGATTGAAATCCTGCTTCACATAAACATTTTCCATTATTTGTGTAGTTCCCATAGTAAAAAAGTGCCTAATGCCAAATAAATGTAATCATTATCATTTCTAGAATGAGTCGTATGAGAGGTTGTATTACATAGTTTGCTGAGTGTTGAACGTCCAGTTTCCTGCTAAATCGTCTTTTAGTGGTAGCTCATTCCCACTTTTGCCTGAAGCTTGCTGTGCTTAAAGACCTAGTTAGATGTGTTCTCACCTCTGGTAGATGAAGGATCAACTTTATAGATTTCAGGATGAAACAATTTATTACCATTTTCTCACCTTCTTCATAACTGTTAATCTAGCTCTTCCAGTCTTCTTAGTGGTCTTAGCATGTGGCCTTGCATAGATACACATTATTTTTGGTTGTTATGCTGTCACTTTCCTTCCATGTGTGGAATGTGTCACTGAAAGAGGACCGTGCGCTCGAAGGAGCTGATGTGGCTTTTCCTGCGACTGTGTAATTATCTGACTTCATTTTTCAGTTTTAGTTTTTGTCCCGGCTTTTTCTTTTTCTAAAATGATAACTGCAAAGGAGAACAGAGTGCACCATTTCTAACTGAGATAAAGTTTATCACCCTCTCATTAGCTGAATAGTATTCTTCTTTGACATTCTGGTCCAAACATTAATAATCTGGAGGCTCTGGGGAAAAATCCACTTGCAAGATCATTCAGCTTATAGGAAGAATCCAGTTACTTGTGGCTGTAAATCTGAAGTTTCGATTTCCTTGCTAACTCTGATTCAGGCAATGTTCTCAGCTTCTAGAGGCCACTTAATTCCTTCTCACTTGGCCCTCTCCATCTTCAGAGCAGCAAGGGCACACACATTCTCTTCACAGTTTGAACCTGTCTTACTTCCTCTTCTGCTACAGACCAGAGAAAGCTCTCTTCTTTTAATGGTTCCTGTGATTACAGTAAGCCCACCGAGATGCCATGCAACATAGCATAAGCCTGAGGTGATAGATAGCTTATCGTGTTAACACCTTTTCAGGGATTAGGGTGGAATATCTTTAGTTGGGGGGCAGTTTAGAAATTCGGCCTAACACACATGACATGGGAAGTTACTTTGGATACTATAGCATAACAGTTAGATTATGTGCTCTTGAGGTAGACGTTCTCCTGTATTTATACTGCTTGTTGTTCTTTGACATTTTTATCTTTTCCAAACAGTGGTTTCCTCATTTACATATGTGGTGAATAACACCATAGAACTCATAAGGCTGCTGTGAGAATAAAATGAGATGGTGTTTGGGAAGCACCTGACATTCAGCACTCTATAAAAGTTATAATTATTATTTTTTTGCTTTATTTTATCTATAAATGCTATTTCATCTTCAAAAAGTCATTTCCTTATTTTCTTACTTGATTCTCACAAGCCGGTAAAATAATTATTGAAGTTAAATATGTATTAAAAAGTAGTTGAAGTAGGTAGGATTCAATTTTAGGGTTTTTTTTTTACTTCTACTTATATATTTTTTCTTTGCAGATTTTTAAACAGAGACTGTTAAGATTCTTATTTTTCTTTTAGTTCATGCCGTTTATAGCCTTATATAATTCCTTTTCAAGGATTAAACCACATAGACAAATTAAAATCATCATTGCTTTAGAAAACTTGTTATTCCTACATATTTTGTCCATATTTCTCTAATTTACCACGTGATTTTAAATGATTTTTGAAAACTGCATCTCTACGTGTGTTTCTGAATTTCTTTTAAAATCCCATTACTGGAAATACTGTAATAGCATAATATAAATTCATCCATTTGGCCGTAAATAGGGCTAGATCATGAGCTTAAGTTAAAATTGTAATTTAAAATAAAATGATGGACACTTGATTTCATATTTCTTATTACTACTACTCAGTCTAAAAACCACTAACTATCCATAGAAAATCCTGTTGTACTTTTTATCTTCATGCTTTCCTGATTTTACAGTAACCTAAAATCAAGGGTTGAGTTTAGCCTGTAATATGTATAATAATAGTGTTTACTTTTATCTTGGAGTAGAACCAAAATTATTAGAGCCCAAAGTTCAATCACCCAGCAGGAATTTAATTCATACAGAAGGACCTGCCCAGTGGGTTCGTGAACTACAAGGGAGATCCCTTGGCTCTCAACTGCATCTCCTATGTCTCTCAAACCAGAAGGAGAGGGCTGCAAATGCTGTGGAATCTTCTTTCCTCCACTCTGTAATTTCCTGCCAGTGTCTCCCCAAACTTGTCCTTAGGTGGAAGGCAGTTGACAAGGGATTCCTGTGACTATAATTATCAGGAGACATTCACAAAATTGATCAGAGAACCAAAGCAGATAAATAATGAACACAATATTGTTAATCATTATGCCTTCAATTCATACTGCCTAATCTATTGGAAAACTTTCTTTACACTATACTGGTCAATAATTTGGAGAAAAAAAAGTCTTAATACTTACTAGCCTTGTACAATTTTAGGAACTTACATTTTGCAAAGCTAAAGTTTTAATAACATTAGATATTGGTAGGCACGTTTTTATATTGTAGCACCACTGTATCCTAGTAATGCCATATAATACACTCTACTTTTAATTTATATTTTTAATTATTTCAATAACCATACAAACATACTGATCATATATTTTTATATTTTTAAAATCCCTCCATTTATGTTGGTATTGGGCAGAATCCAAAGAGTTGTTCAACAATTTTATAACATATGTTTTGGTACATATAGTAAATTGATATATCAAAATGACAAGTTTTGGGATAAAATTTATGTAAATTATGATGCCACACATTATATTCTTTTTAAAAATGAATTAGTGATTGCATCCCAAGTTTGCACTGCCTATATTTGTAATTGGAGCTTTTTGCTCTTATTTGGGATAATATCACTGCATTTTAAAAATTCTTCGACATGTTTTAATCATCAATGACTTTATATTTCCCATTAAGTTTTAGTTACATTAATATTTTAGTCTCAAATTCTCATTAAAAATTTCAGTTTAAAATAACTCCATAAAATATTAGCATGGTTCATTTTATCTATATGTTTATCTTAGAATTTGATATTATTATGATTGGGCTTTTCCTTATGCATCTTTGCATGATCAATATAACTTTTATCCAAATTATTTATTTCAAGAATTAGGGTCTGTATTTCTTTTTTTAATTGAAATATAGTTGATTTACAATGTGTATATTAGTTTCAGGTAAAATAGAGTTGTTTTCATTTCCTTTATACTGACAGACAGTATAGCTGCTAAGAAGGCAGACTCTGGTATTGGATTTTCTGGATTCAGATCTGTTTTGCAGTTGAACAGATGTGTGACCTTGAACAAATTCTGTTTCTCATTTTCCTTGCAATAATAGCAGCCAACTGAGTTGTGAAGAAAATTAAAGGATTAAATCCTTGTAAAGCGCTTTCGACATTGTCTGACACAAGTTAAACATGATGAAAGTATTAATTAATAGTTCTAATATTATTCTTAAAAAGCTGAGTTTTTTTCTTTCACATAAATTAAAACATCAGGATCAAAACAATTTCATTAACATGTGCATTTTATGTTTACCTATTTTAGTAACTAATTAAAACCTATTTTTATTGAAAGTGTGATAAACATTTTGACCTTAAGAAGTTTTAGTCAATTTTTTTATAATTCAGTTGGTATTTTAAATATGAAGAATATTATGAAATATTTAACTTATGACCTTGTTTGATTACATAATATTCATAAAACACTAAGCTAAACTATTTACATATTTTACTTTATAAACCCTTTTTTTTAATTGGAGTAAAATTGCTTTACAATGTTGTGTTAGTTTCTGCTGTACAATGAAGTGAATCAGCTATATGTATACCTATATACCCTCCCTCTTGTACTTCCCTCCCACCCCCCTGCCCATCCCACCCATCTAGGTCGTCATGGAGCACCGAGCTGAGCTCCCTGTGCTATACAGCATGTTCCCACTAGCTACCTATTTTACACATGGTAGTGTATTTATGTCAAACCTAATCTCCCAATTCGTCCCACCCTCCCCTTCCACCCCTGTGTCCAGATATCCATTTTCTACGTCTACGTCTCTGTTCTTGCCCTACAAATAGGTTCATCTGTACCATTTTTCTGGATTCCATATATATGCGTTAATATACAATTTTCTCTTTCTGATTTACTTCACTCTGTATGACAGACTCTAAGTCCATCCACTTCTCTACAAATGACCCAATTTCATTCTTTTATGGCTGAGTAATATTCCATTGTATATATGTACCACATCTTCTTTATCCATTCATCTAATCTTATGTGATAATTACTATTATTAATTACAGTTTTCAAATGAGGAGATGGAGGCTTAGAGAGTTTAAATACAGTCCTAATACCACACAGCTTGTTGGTGCAAAGCTAGAATAGAAGTGATTTTCCTGAATACTGAGTCACACATCTCAGCCATTCTGCTACGTAGATTTGTTTAAACATTCTTTATAACTAGAATGACCTTGTGTTGTTTTTTCTGGTATATTCTTGTTCATATCTGTTGCCTTGGCTCAATTAATTGTGCAAGTTACATAAACAAAAATTTTTCAGTTTATTTAATATATTATATTCATATCATATATTATTGACTAATGGAACTAAGGTGAGTATTTTTTCTTAAAAGAAGCAGATATTCCATGTCACTAACCTAGCTTTATTGAATTTTGTCCATGTTAACTTTTAAAGAAAGCATGGGCAAACACACACACACACACACACACACACACACCCCACCCCACACCATGACGTGAATGCTTTAACACTGTCAAATGAGGTCCTTACATTTCAAATGACATGAGATTTTGAAGAGCTAAGGTTTAAATGCAGGATGGATCTTGTCACTTAATACCCCATTCTCATCTCCTCAGCCTTCTCTGGAAAGAATATGTAGGCTAATGGTGAAATGGAGCAGGACTCTATGGGCCCTTCCCAGGACACCCCCCCGCCATGTCCTCTGCCTGCCCCTTCTCTGTAAAAACACCTTTAATTAAAGAATAAATTTAATCAGAGGAGTGAGAAAAAGCAGGAATAAAGGAAAAGCAGTCAAACAGGACAAAAGAATAATTGTTTAGTTATTAAATAAAGTCAAGGACTTTAGTTTCTCCTCAAGGGCTTTAGATAATATTCTGAGCCATATCCTTTTAGCTACTTTGTAGATACTGAAACCCCCAGAAAGTGAAAGAAGTTAACTATCAATACATGATGACCACACTGTAGCCATGACATAAGCTGCCACAATTCTGACAACTGGCCTCAAGGAAATGGGAACAAATTTACTCTGGAACTGAAGTTTAACTGTACTTCAAAGAATCAACATAAAACTGACCAGAGCACTGCATGGCCGATTTTAAGATGACATCTCTTTAAAATATAGAATCTAAGAGAGAAATAAGTATAATATCAAAGTGCTGAAGAAAAAAGTCAACATTTTTAAAAAGTCTTCTTAAATTTTGGGAAATTTATTAATTTGGTTTTGCTACTTTACAAGTAACGTTGAGAAACTCATATTTCTAATACTTGAAAATAAAGACTGAATCAAGAGAGAAGGTCAGAGAACATTCTGAAGGTCTAAGAACAATGTAGGAGGAATGAACCCAAGGGAACTAATTTGCATTTTTGACTAGTCAAATGCAGTTTTGAGCACAGGCATCTCTGCCTTGAAAGAAAAATAAAAAACTTTCACATGAGACTTCATTTTTTTAGCCCTTTTGAATACACTAAATCATCTTTATTTAGTTATTTCTTTCTATTGACTCTATAATCTTACAGACTCAGTGAAAGAGTCCAAGAAATAAAATAGGCTTAGCACAACAATGCAACTTGAATCAGCAAAGTAATGAATGTGTTGTTCTGTCAAATACCATTGCCACAATAGCTGCTTCAATTTATTTGAAAAATATACAACCCTGGAGTCGCAGCACCACTTAACAGCCAAGGAGAACAAAATGTGTACAGTGAGATACAAATCTTCTGTACCATTAGTTCAGTATATTTCTGCATAACAGCTTTTCAAAAATTGAAAGCATATTTTGGCACCATGCTGTTTCAAAACAACAACAAGATCTGTGAGATATATGCTGAAATCTGTCAGTGCTTAGAAACACTTTTTAGTTTCTTTTCCAAAGAACTCCTGCCTGTTTGGCTAAATTCCTTTTCTCTATTTTTTCATGAAGATTACATTAAAATAGTATCACCAAGGAGACTTAAAGTTTATCATGTATGTGTGTGACTCAAAGAACTTTGAACAGGGTGAGTAAATCAGTTCTTAATTAATAATCTGCTGACTGATTATAGAAGGGCAGGCTCTATATCTTATAAGAGTGCAGGAAAAAATAAAGCAACTAAAAAACAGTACCACCTAGAACATCACCTTCAGAGCACAAAGTAACTATTGTGTGTATTTGGCTCTTTCAAACCAAGAGGTCTGCAAATGAGTAGTGGTGAGTTGTTTAAAATAAATGATACTAAGTAAGATAAGATTTTTAAGTAAATCATTCTCACTTGACACTCTTTGTATTGAGTAACACTGTTAGAAAACAATGCTATGATTATATTTTAATAAAATATACTTATATAATAATATGTCAATTGGATATAATTTATTTTCAAAACTTGTGCTAGTTATTTATTTTCATTCACTCTAATCCTCACATTAATCCATTTTAAGTTATATTTTTCTCTTTCTGATGAGGAAACTGAGACTACAAGAGATTTGCAAGTCACATAACTAAAAAGAAACCAAGTTTGTTTAACTTCAATAGAATTTTTTATATTTGCAGAAGTAGCTACTGATGATATTACCAGTACTCTTATGATGAATGCTCAGGATAAAATTCTAAAGTTTGAGATAATATTTAGCTGTCAAATATGTGATATTAAATATAAAGTGAGGCTGCTAATTTTTCTTGATGTACAGTATTTTTTTAAACATCTTTATTGGAGTATAATTGTTTTACAATATTGTGTTAGTTTCTGCTGTATAACAAAGTGAATCAGCTATATGTATACAAATATCCCCATATCCCTTCTCTCTCGTGTCTCCCTCCTTCCCTCCCTATCCCACCACTGTAGGTGGTCATAAAGCACCGAGCTGATCTCCCTGTGCTATGTAGCTGCTTCCCACTAGCTATTTATTTTACGTTTGGTAGTGTATATATGTCAATGCCACTCTCTCACTTCGTCCCAGCTTACCCTTCCCCCTCCCCGTGTCCTCAAGTCCATTGTCTACATTTGCATCTTTATTCCTGTCCTGGGCCTAGGTTCATCAGACCTTTTTTTTTTTTTTTTTAAGATTCCATATATATGTGTGAGCCTATGGTATCTGTTTTTTTCTTCCTGACTTACTTCACTCTGTATGACAGACTCTATGTCCATCCACCTCACTACAAATAACTCAATTTCGTTTCTTTTTATGGCTGAGTAATATTCCATTGTATACATGTGCCACATCTTCTTTATCCATTCATTTGTTGATGGACACTTAGGTTGCTTTCATGTCCTAGCTACTGTAAATAGAGCTGCAGTGAACATTGTGGTACGTGACTCTTTTTGAGTTATGGTTTTCTCAGGGTATATGCTCAGTAGTGGGATTGCTGGGTCATATGGTAGTTCTATTTTTAGTTTTATAAGGAACCTCCATACTGTTCTCCATAGTGGCTGTATCAATTTACATTCCCACCAACAGTGCAAGAGGGTTCCCTTTTCTCCACACCATCTCCAGCATTTATTGTTTGTAGATTTTTTGATGATGACCATTCTGTATTTTTTTAAGTGTCAAATCTACGAACAAATAAGCATGCTCATTGGTGACAGAGTGAAATACCCTAAAATTCCAACTAGTTAATTTTTGGATATGCCCATTGATATAAAATATAAAATATATCTTGGAACAGACTCTTGAACATTATTGAGCCTTCCATCCATCCATCTGATTTGAAATGAAGGAAAATATAAAAACATTTTTACTGACTCAGCTGAGAAGCATGGCAGGACCTCAATCATGTAACATGGAAGAGAAACAACTCATTCAGGAATGAGTAGGCCCAGATTTAAAGAGAAGTTAATGCAAGTGTAGAATATGCTCCTCCAGAGAACAGAGGTTGCATGGTGCGTGCCAACTTTGTCTAATCCTTTCTTGTCTGGAGGAATGGCAGAAGGACTCCCCAGAAGTGAAGGCAAGCATAATGCAGCAGAGGGCATACTTCATGAAAAGAGAGGCTCTCTGGTTCATTTAGTGTGTGGGAAGGAGAAAAAAGTCCTAGAAACCCCTTCAGAGAAATGAAGCTGATAAGATCTAGCAGGTTATCACAGGTCTAAGCAAGAATTCTGGATTACAGGGAAAAAAAGTTAAAGTAGTAGCAGAAAACTAAAATGTACATCAGGAACCAAGGTGATGTTTCTCTTATAAGGACAGAATTGTGAGTTACAGGTAAAAGACTAACTCTCAGTGATCATACAGATTCCCAGAACCACTCATAGGCATAGGATACTGGAATTTGGATTTAGACAAATTCCAGAATCAGCTGGAGTTTCCAATAATCTGTCTGAACACTGACCATCTGCTAAGTCTGTTGAAAGTCTCCATTCCCATGTAGAGGACAGCCTGAAGCATTACAAGCCTTCTTAGTGGAAGACAAAGATCAAATGTTATCCAAAAGACACAAGAAATTCAGATACATGCCCTCAGAGAGTTGGGAACTCGCTTACTTCAGGGAAAGGACATCTTAAAAAGATAATACTACCTGTATGTGGTGGAAGTACTTTCCATAGCTAGACTGCAGTCTTTGGTGTCTTCTGTAATGCCCAATGAAAAAAGGCCAATCATCCAGAAGAGGAAGAAATTGAAGCAAATTTATTTATTCTTGATGAGCATAGGTCACTGCTAGTAAATATATTTTCCTTAAATCAATGTATTTATTTAGCAAAGGTTCACTGAGCGTCCAATATATACTAGACTCTGTACAAGTTTATGGAGAAAAAAAAAATAATACTTCTTAGTCATCTTTCTGAAAAGTTAGAACCATTCTACTATGAGATTAATAATTAGAATCTCTCTTTTGCAGATAAGAAAGCTAATAAAAGATTTTTGGTGCCTTGTTTGGATATCGTAGACTCATCCACAATTTTGAATTGCATTTTTTTCATAAAAATATGAATCAGCAAAAGTAACCCTACTATTTAACTTAAATGGTATATAAACACCAGCCAACTTTGTTAAGGCTTAAAAGGCTATGACATTAAGATTCATAGCAACATTATTTGTCATAGCCAAAAAGTGCAAATAATCCAAATAGTCATCTATTGATAGAGGGGTAAATAAAATATGGTATATCCATACAATGGAATATTACTCATCAATAAAAGGAATGAAGTACTAACTCATTCTACAATATGAATGGGTCTTGATAACATTATGCTAAGTAAAAGGAAACAGTTGAAAAAGACCACATATTATGTTATAATATTTATATGAAATTCCAAAATAAGCAAAGTTACAGAGTCAGAAAGTAGATCAGTGGTTGCCTAGGGCCCAGAGGTTTGGGGAAAAAGGAGAGATGACTGTTAAAGGGTGTGGAGTTTCTTTCTGGGGTGATGAAAATTTTCTAAAATTGATTGTGACAACATTTGTAAAATTCTGTAAGTATACTAAAAAACATTGAATTGTACAATTTAAATGAGTGAATTGTTTGGTATGTGAATTATATCTCAAGTAAACTCTACACACACACAGACACACACACACACACACACACACACACACACAAGGCTAAAGACTTTTAGCCACAATGTGTTCTTTCAGTCCCAAATGTTCAATTTACCAGACTATGATCTTGATTAAATTACTTAATCTCCTGTGCCTCATGTTCATAGTCTGTACAATGGGCATAAAAAACAGTGCTTATTGTACAGGACTAGAGTGAACATTTAAATGAATTGATATATATAAAGAATTTAAAAGATTGTCTAGCACACTGTCAGTGCTAAATATATATTTGCTTCTGCTGCTGCTGTTACCACTACTACAAGTAGTATAATAATAATATTTATTATCATTATAATTATTATTATTATAAGTCCAACCTAATTCATTTAATCCATGGAAACTGTAACTGACCTCTTCCCATTAATTTAACTATGGCATGCATTAATTAAATTGTAGCTACATTTTTACATAAAGCCTGTTAATAATTTTTAATCAGTTATATAAAAAAGTCTTGTCCTGTGACTTAGACCCATATTTCTTTGTGAAAAGATTAACATCTTATTTGATATAAAGTAGGAAGTTGTATTTTTTTCCTACTAAGGCAATGAAAATATTATGTGCACACCCTGCTCAATTAAAGCCAACCTATTGAACTGGGTAATGGTTCTCATTGCACACCAGCTCACTATATATTTCCAAGTAGGATGGCAGAGTTATAATATCAGTTATATGGCAAGGATATGGGATAATAACACACCAGTAAGAGATTGACTATAACCACTTAAATTTTTTCACATAAAATACTCAGGATATAGTCCTTCCAAAGGGAAAAAGCAAAATCTTTAACTATTATAGCTTCTACTCTCTCTTTTATCTTCACATCTCTGTAAGTCTTGCTTTAGGCTAAATGCATCATTAATCTTTAACATATCCAACTAAGAATACAATTAAAGTCAAATAGAATAATGAGTGGCATTACAAGAAATACAAAGTAGCACACTCAAGAATGGATTCAAAGATTACATATGCTGCATAATTACACACACCCACTAACTTGCACAGTGCCAGATCTAGAAAAAAAAATTAACTCTTTGATGAATAGAATCAGAATATTTGAGCCAGTTAATTTGAGAACAAAACCAAGAACCAAAGGTTAACTTGTAATATTAAATCTTTTCAGGCATGAACTGTACTGTCAAACTTTATATTCATGTTTTATTTCTTTGGGTCTTACTCTGATTTCAGAAAATGTGGCTTTAGTTACAGACATGCTTTTTTACTCATTGGGTGACACTGAGTGAAATTTGAATCTCTGGAAGTCTCAGTTTCCCAAACTGTCACATATAGGAGATAAGATTATATCACTGGTTCTCAATCTTCACTTGGAATTACCTGGAGCAAACCCTGAGATCTACATCAGAGACTTGCTTTCAGCTGGTTATTTCAGTGTGCAGCCAGAGTTGGGAAACTATTGGACAAAAGTATGTCCCAGGTCTCTCCCAGTTCTGTAAGTCTGAAGTTTTCTATCTGGGTGGATACCCTGACTCAGTTCACAATAGTAACATAGCATTACCTATAGAAGGGTAGGTTTAAATGATTAGTAGTTATACTTTGAAAAAAAAATCATTGACCTAATTTGATTTTAATTACACAAGGAAGTCAAAGAAAAAAATATATGTATTATGTTCCATTAACCCAAAGAAAAGGCTGCAATAGAGAGGAGAAATAAAACAAAACAAATCATACCAAAACAAAAGAAAACACAAAAATCTACCATCCATATGTTATCCTTCCTATAAGGTAAACCAAGGAATAAAATCCTATAAGGGAAAGAGCAGAACTACTTTGAACTGATATGCTTTTCTTTGTCTTTCTTTCAAACTATTCACATATAGCCCCAAGTATTTGAACAATTGTTTTTGAAACAGCTTGATATATTCAAAACAGAATATAAGGCTTGGGAAACATTTTATATGTCACTCTTCCACCCACATTCCCTCACCACCACACCCTACTAAGCTAAGGAGAAGACACTTTATTCTCAATTTAGCATTCTTTAAATACCAGGGCATTTCGTACAGAGACCAACTAATTGATTCCTTAAACTAGTCCCTGACAACACAACAGCAGACCCTTGGCTCTCCTCCTCCTTCCTCTGCTTCTGAAAGTAGGCAATGCATCTTCTCTAGCCCTTGCAATATCCAAAGGCTCCAAACACCTTTATCTCCAAAAATTCAACACTAGAGAAGAGTATAAACTCTTTGTGTCCCAGATACATGAAGGCTTTCTCCCAACTTGAGACCTGTCAGTTGACCATGGATGTCTTACCTTCAGTGGGCCACAAAGTTTAGGTTCTAGAGAGTGGAAATTTGCTTTAATTTGAATAGTTTCTTTTGACTGGAAACATATTTTAAGTTTCTCATTGACAAAGAGGCTCTTTCCTCTCTATGACAGAAGTAAAGAAGTAACATTTCTAGCAAGCATGGTAATCAGCACTTTGTCCATATAGTTTAAACAGCCCCAGACTCCACTTATTACTTTGCCTGTTTAATACATGAAGAAAGTGTGACTTGGAAAATTTAAATATCTGTCCCAGGTCCCATAGCTTGGTGATGTGGCCAGTGATGAAATTATTTCACACTAGCTGTCTAGCTGCACGAAATCTCACTTTGTGGCTTGAAACAATATGAATGTTTTTTGTTTTGTTTAGAGTTTTTTCTTTTTGCTCTCCTTCCCCACAAACAAGCACTTGAGTTATTACTTTGTATGAGTGAGGGTAGCCTTTATGTCTACTTCTTAACTTGAGGATAAGGATCTTTTGGAACTCACGATGATTTGAAATCTTTTACTTTTCTGTGACATAGTTACAACTCCAAAAGTAAATAATATCTATGATCGTCTTCCTTAGTAGTAAATATTTTCAAGAAAGATAAACACTTTAAATTCTGCCATGACACTTGCTATCTTTGACATAGTCAATTGTGGACTTCTTTTTATTTTGTGACCAAAGTTGCATTTCACTTTCTTCTCAGTTTTTCTTAAGGATTTCATGAATATCGAGGATTGCTGTTGAAAAAGACTTTACTGGATAAGTACTTTTCCTCCATGTTTAAAATTAACTACATGTATGCAAAAACAACAGTAGCTTGTTTAAATAAAAATGGAATTCTCAGTTGACAAGATGATTTAATTCCAACCAAAAGTAAAGGAATTCCCTATTTTATGTAAACCATGCAACCTTTATTTTTGAAAAAAATATTTAGTTAAAATTATACTGAGTGAAAAGCTGAAAGCATTTCCTTTAAGATCAGGGACAAGACAAGGATGCCCATTCTTGCCACTTTTATTCAACATAGTATTTTAAGTCCTAAACACAGCAATGAGAAAAGAAAAAGAAATGAGAGGAATCCAAATTGGAAAGGAAGGAGTAAAACTGTCACTGTTTACAGATGACATAATACTATACATAGAAAATCCTAAAGATACCACCAAAAAACTACTAGAGCTCATCAATGAATTTGGTAATGTTGCAGGATACAAAATTAATGTACAGAAATCTGTTGCGTTTCAATGCACTAAATCAAACTATCAACAAAGAAATTAAGGACACCATCCTATTCATCATCCCATGGAAAAGAATAAAATATCTTGCAGTAAACCAACATAAGGAGGTAAAAGACTTGCACTCTCAGACAACTTTAAGACACTGATGAAAGAAACTGAAGATGATACAAACAAATGGAAAGATATACTGTGTTTATGTATTGGAAGAATTAATATTGTTAAAATGATAATACTATTCAAGGCAATCTACAGATTCAATGTAACCCCTCTCAAAATATTGTACCATTGGCATTTTTCAAAGAATTAGAAAAAAACAATTTTAAAATTTATATTTAAACACAAAAGACCCTGAATAGACAAAACTATCTTGAGAAATAACAGAGTTGGAGGTATTACACTCCCTGACTTTGGACTAGACTACAAAGCTACAGTAATCAAAACAAAATGATACTGACACAAAAACAGTCATGTAGATGAATGGAACAGAATAGAGAGCCCACAAATAAACCCAAACACTTATGATCAATTAATCTACTACAAAGGAGAAAATAATATACAATGGAGAAAAGACAGTCTCTTCAATAAGTGGTGCTGGGAATACTGGACAGCTACATGTAAAATAATGAAATTAGAACATTTCCTCATACCATATGCAAACATAAACTCAAAATGGATTAAAGACCTAAATATAAGACTGGAAACCAGAAAATTCCTAGAATAAAACATAGGCAGGACATTCTTTGAGGTAATTTGTAGCAATAATTTTTTGGATCTGTCTCCTAAGGCAAAGGAAGTAAAAGCAAAAATAAACAAATAAATAAACTAAACTTAAAAGCTTTTGCACAGACAAGGAAACCATTGACAAAAAGAAAAACAATCTACTGAATGGGAGAAAATATTTGTGAATTATATGAACGATAATAGATTAATATCCAAAATATATATATAGCTTACACAACTCAATATCAAAAAGACAAACAACACAATTAAATAATGAGCAGAAAGCCTGAATAGACATTTTTCCAAAGGAGACATACAGATGACCAACAAGCACATGTAAAGATGCTCAGCATCTTTAATCATCAGAGAAGTGAAAATTAAAACCACAATGAACTATCACCTCACACCTGTCAAAATGTCAATCAACAAGAAGAGCACAAATAACAAATGTTGGCAAGGACGTGGAGAACAGGGAACCTGTGTATATTGATGGAGAGATTGTAAATTGGTGCAACTGCTGTGGAAAACAGTATGGAGTTTCCTTAAAAAGCTAAAAATAGAACTACCAGCAATTCTACTCCTGTGTATATGTCTGAAGAAAAGAAAAACACTAACTCAAAAATATACATGCACCTACTGTTTATAGCGAAATTATTTACAAGAGCCAAGATATGGAAGCGACCTAAATGTCTATCATAAAATGAATGGATAAAAAAGAGGATAATAAACAAACTAATTAAACCTAAAAGCTTTTGCACACACATGGAATGTTACACAGCTATAAAAAAGAATGAAAATGTTGCCATTTACAACAATATGGATGGAACTGAAGGGTATTGTGCTTAGTGAAATAAGTCAGAGAAAGACATACTTCATGTTATCACTTATATGTGCAATCCAAAAATAAAACAAACTAGTGAATATAGCAAAAAAGAAACAGACTCAAATATATAGAGAACAAACTAGTCATTACCAGTGAAGAGAGGGAATTGGGGCAAGGCAAGGTAGAGGTAGAGGATTAAGAGGTACAAATTACTATGTATAAAATAAATAAGCTATAAGGATATATTGTACTGCACAGGGAATATAGCCAATATTTTATAATGATTGTAAATGGAGTATTATCTATAAAAACTTTGAATCACTATGTTGTACACCTGAAGCTAATATAATATTGTAAAATCAACCATACCCCAATAAAAAAGAAAGAAATATTAGCTATGTGATTGGATGGAGGTGGTAGCTGATACAATTTTGTTATTTATAAATTTATTAAACACATTTTATCATCTTAAAAATAAAAATAAAATACACAAAAAAAGGAAAAAAGCATACTGAAAATTGATCAAGACCTTTATCATTTCCTGAAATTCCAAATATTCTGGAATGGACCCATTGTTGTAATATTTCCTTGAACAGAGTCTCCTCAGAATGTCTTATTATTATAAAAATAATTATTCACTTTTGTTTGATCTTATAGGGCCTTTTATTTCATAAATATTATTTCTCATTTTAAAAGATTCTTCTCCATTAACAGTATTGTCCCTTTGGCTTCCATAGTGATTTTTATATTGCATTGCTGTTAGCAAGCATCCCTTTTATCGAAATATCTCAGAGACAGTTTTCCACACTCTTACAAAGAATTAGTTGCAAGCAACCTCATTTTTTAATATATAAGACATTTCATATGCTAAAGAAAAAATATATATCCTTCAAAACCTTATGTATATTTCTCATTTTTAAACTAATATATTTGAAAAAGAATAGATACATGTATACATATAACTGAATCACTTTGCTG
The DNA here is from genome assembly GCF_028023285.1 of Balaenoptera ricei. Taxonomy (NCBI): domain Eukaryota; kingdom Metazoa; phylum Chordata; class Mammalia; order Artiodactyla; family Balaenopteridae; genus Balaenoptera; species Balaenoptera ricei. The sequence continues at coordinate 140,813,997 of NC_082642.1, forward strand.
TACACCTGAAACTAACACAACACTGTTAATCAACTATTAATTGGAAATTAATATATTTTTCATTCCTTTGAAGGTTGATTGAAAATGTGTTTTCACTGGAATTTTTGTTATGGTAGTGTTCTGATTAAAATTAAATGGCAAAGTGTAAGAAAGTTATCACTCAAAACTTGAGTCTAATTACTCCAAATGATTGAGAATAGACTTTACTAGTAGTAATTATCAAAAAATTTCTAACTTATTTGTAAGAAAAGGCTGAAATTTAGAAAAACTTACTTCTTTTGCGAACTGAGGTTTTAATTGTAATTTGCATATGTCTTGTGGTCTCACAAATCAAAGTACTTTAAACATCTTGTTTATCAAACTATCTATTAGCATGCAAAAAATATATACATGTCATTCTTTCATTAATAAAAAGCAGCTGATTTTGCAATAAGTTTCCATAGAAACAAATGATAAAAATTTTCTTATTCAAAGATACAAAAGTGAACTCTTTGGAGTATTCCTAGGATAGCTACTAAATTCAAAAGTCTATTTCAATCATTAATTTATTTTAATTTTAATGCACTGCATGTCATTTAAAAAAGCTGTCCTTTCTTTCCTTTTCTTTTCTTTTCTGGTGACTCTCTAAGACAAACAGTGGAGTAGGTGAAATTTGTCTATGTCCCAGTTTCCACTTCTTCCTTGTCCTACAAATCACTCCTTGCCTCAGTCCCCAGCCACCCATTTTTGTCCTGACAACCCTAGCTGCCCTGGACTCCGTTACAGAATGCTTGTGTACTGGGTTATGCAAATCATTTCTACCAGGTCTACACAGTTTAATCTATTGAGTATTCAGGAACTTGAGTAAGAACAATAACCAGAAGAATAATCATATTTGGGGAATTTCTGGAAAAGAGAAGAGAAAAATTGACAGGAAATCTTTTATTACCCATCTCCCGATTTTTTATTTCTACAATGATGACCTCAAGAAATTATAGCCTCTGGAATCAGACATTCTCCTTTCAGATGTAGTTGCTCGTAAATGAAACTATGAAATTGAGTCACTTTTAATTATTTAACTTGTTTCTTCAACAAGCAAAGATTCACCAAAATTGGGACTTTTCCTTTCTTCTTCAGCAATTTAACTCCAGTTCATAGGAAAATGCCTAACACATAAAAGGGATATCCCTATTCAAGTGAGTTTAAAATAAGGATCTAGCTGCATTAGAAAAACTGTCTTTGGATAGATAGAGTACAGGCCACTTATATTTTCCTACCTAAGCAATTACTTTTCCATCCAAAACATTATTGCCTTTGGTATTAGTAACTTTTGCAACGTAATGAAAAGTAACTGTAACTACGATTACACAATGACAATTTAAAAAATTCATATATAAGTTGTCTACTCTCTAAAGGTTGTTGTTTGGGAAAGTTATGCTTGAGAATTCACCTACTGAACTTTTCAATATGTAGTTTTTCAATAATATATATTTGTTAAATATATAGAAAAGAAAACCCTATGAAATTGAACTGAATTTCAAACCATGATAGTTAGCAGTATATAACAAATATTGAACTGTTAAGATGAACTAGGCCTTATGCTAAGGATATTACATGAATTGTTTATTTTAACCTTCTCCAAAATACTATTTTAGTAGCTCATTTTTCAGATGAGAAAATCAGGACTTAGGTTTAATAATTTCCCTGAGGTCACATAGCTAACAGATTGTGACAGTGGAATTTGAACACTGACAGTCTATCTTCATAATCCTACAACTACAAAAATAAAGCAAAAAATAAAAGTAATTGATACAGATTATCATACTGGAAATTAGACCTCTAAATGTACATTTTCATCCTTTTTTAAAATGAATGAGTAGCAAACATATTTCAGGGTGGCACATCTCTTCCAAAGTATCAGATATTAGAAATGATCTCTCCTTGGCCAGTATTCTTTTAAAACTCAATCGAAGAGAAGAAACCTTAATCACATTTATTCTAACTGTTTAATTTTATTGGAGGAAGAGATGGGAGCCTCTGGTCATATCTTACTAATAAACATAGTTTTCATTTTTCTGTTATAATTTCTACCAACATAGTTAATATTTAACTTATAAGCAACCACTACAATTTCACTTACAACAATGTTTTGGTATCAGCATGCCCTTGTTCTGTATTCAAACCCACAAGGAAACAATGTATTTATGATTTGGAAACAAACACAAAGTTAAATCTTATATCTGCATTTCCAGATCTTCTTTGTTTGAATTTATAACTCCTTTTCTACTATTCTCTCTCTCTCTAGTACTCTCTCTCCCACTTTTCCTCTGCTTCTACCTCTCTCTTGCATGTGCATGTGTGTATCTATATCTAACATATGCAAAATATAGTGTATATCTAGGTGTAATAAGTAATTATAATTTGTATGTTATTTATGTAATAAATAATGACATATTAAAGAGAAAGGCAAAATACAATACAATTTCAAATGGTGAGATAAAAATAAATGTTTTATACATCTTTGCAAGAACTCATAGATGGAACAAGGAAGAGAGGCAAGCAAAATTATCCCAGAGATCCCGTATTATTGCAGGGAAAAGGGCAATCTATAGTGAAAAATGAAATTATTGAGAAAACAGTAAGACACTGACCTTTTTTTTGGAAAATATGTTAGAATAGGAAAGAGTTATTATTTACTTCAAACAATAGAAGACAAATAGGTATCTGGTCATGAACTCAGAAAAAAGGAACGTAATCAACCATTAGTGGATTGAAAAATGTACTAAGACATTCAAATTAACAAAGAGAAGAGAAAATCATGAATAACAATTTGTACAGAGGAGCAAAAATAAGTAAAGGGAGAAGAGAAAAATGCAATGTAAAATATCAGTTCAACAGGCAGATATGAAAATTACAAATATATATGCACTCAACATCAGAGTACCTAAATATACAAAGCAGACATTGGCAGAACTGAAGAGAAAAATAGCGATGCATTAATAGCAGGAGACTTTAATACTCCACTTTCAATAATGGATATAAAAATCAGACAAAAAATTAAATAAATGAATCCCAAAGTTGGCAGAGGAAGGAAATAATAAATATTAGAAGACAAATAAATAATTTAGAGAATAAAAAATAGAAAAAATTAACATAGCTAAGAGTTGTTTTTTTAAAAGATAAAATTGACAAACCTTTAGCAGACTAAGAAGAAAAAAGAGGAAGCTTAAATAAATAAAATCAGAAATGTAAAAGAAAGTTTGGGATTAACATATACACACTACTATATATAAAATAGATAATCTACAAGGACTTACTGTATAGCACAGGGAATTCTACTCAATATTTTGTAATAACCTATATGGGAAAAGAATCTGAAAAAGAATTCATATATGTATGGGTATAACTGAATCATTTTGCTGTACATCTGAAACTAACACAACATTGTAAATCAACTATAGTCCAATACAAAATAAAAATTCAATTAAAAACTTAAAAAAAAAGAAATGTAAAAGGAGACATTACTATTAAGGCCACAGAAATAAAAGATATCATAAGAGATAACTATGAACAATTATATGCTAACATACTGGATTACCTAGAAGAAATGAATAACTTACTAGAAGCAAACAACATACCAAGACTGAATCAAAAAGGAAATAGAGGAAGAGTAGCTTCAAGATGGTGGAAGAGGAAGACATGGAGATCACCTTCCTCCCCACAGATACATCAGAAATACATCTACATGTGGAACAACTCCTACAGAACACCTACTGAACGCTGGCAGAAGACCTCAGACCTCCCAAAAGTCAAGAAACTCCCCACGTACCTGGGTAGGGCAAAAGAAAAAAGAAAAAACAGAGACAAAAGAATAGGGACGGGACCTGCACCAGTGGGAGGGAGCTGTGAAGGAGGAAAGGTTTCCACACACTAGGAAGCCCCTTCGCGGGCGGAGACTGCGGGTGGCAGAGGGGGGAGCTTTGGAGCCACGGAGGAGAGCGCAGCCACAGGGGTGTGGAGGGCAAAGCGGAGAGATTCCCGCACTTCCCGCACGGAGGCTCGGCGCTGACCAGCACTCACCAGCCTGAGAGGCTTGTCTTCTCCCCCGCTGGGGCGGGTGGGGCTGGGAGCTGAGGCTCGGGCTTCGGAGGTCGGATCCCAGGGAGAGGACTGGGGTTGGCCACGTGAACACAGCTTGAAGGGGGCTAGTGCGCCACGGCTAGCCGGGAGGGAGTCTGGAAAAAAGTCTAGAGCTGCAGAAGAGGCAAGAGACTTTTTCTTACCTCTTTGTTTCCTGGTGTGCGAGGAGAGGGGATTAACAGCGCCACTTAAAGGAGCTCCAGAGACGGGCGCAAGCCGCGGCTATCAGCGTGGACCCCAGAGACGGGCATGAGACGCTAAGGCTGCTGCTGCCGCCACCAAGAAGCCTGTGTGCGAGCACAGGTCACTCTCCACACCTCCCCTCCCGGAAGCCTGTGCAGCCCGCCACTGCCAGGGTCCCGTGATCCAGGGACAACTTCCCCGGGAGAACATGCGGCACACCTCAGGCTGCTGCAACGTCACGCTGGCCTCTGCTGCCGCAGGCTCGCCCCGCATCCGTACCCCTCCCTCCCCCCGGCCTGAGTGAGCCAGAGCCCCCGAATCAGCTGCTCCTTTAACCCCGTCCTGTCTGAGCAAAGAACAGACGCACTCAGGCAACCAAATGCAGAGGCGGGTCCAAATCCAAAGCTGAACCCCGGGAGCTGTCTGAACAAAGAAGAGAAAGGGAAACCTCGCTCAGTAGCCTCAGGAGCAGTGGATTAAATCTCCATAATCAACTTGATGTACCTGCATTTGTGGAATACCTGAATAGACAACAAATCATCCCTAATTGAGGAGGTGGACTTTGGGAGCAATGATATATATATTTTTTCCCTTTATTCTCCTTTTGTGAGTGTGTATGTATATGCTTCTGGGTGTGATTTTGTCTGTATAGCTTTGCATTTACCATTTGACCTAGGGTGCTGTCTGTCCGTTTTTTTTTTCTTTTTAATTAAAAATTATTTTTTTCTTAATAAATATTTTTTATTTTAATAACTTTTTATTTTATTTTATTTTATCTTCTTCTTTCTTTCTTTCTTTCTTTCTTTTCTCCCTTTTTTTCTGAGCCATGTGGAGGACAGGCTCTTGGTGCTCCAGCCAGGTGTCAGGGCTATGCCACTGAGGTGAGAGAGCCAAGGTCAGGACACTGGTCCACAAGAGACCTCCCAGCTCCACGTAATATCAAATGGCGAAAATCTCCCAGAGATCTCCATCTCAATGCCAAAACCCAGCTCCACTCAATGACCAGCAAGCTACAGTGGCGGACGCCCATGCCAAACAATTAGCAAGAAAGGAGCACAACCCCATCCATTAGCACAGAGGCTGCCTAAAATGATTATAAGGCCACAAACACCCCAAAACACACCACCAGACGTGGACGTGCCCACCAGAAAGACAAGATCCAGCCTCATCTACCAGAACACAGGCACTAGTTCCCTCCACCAGGAAGCCTACACAACCCAGTGAACCAACGTTAGCCACAGGGGACAGACACCAAAAACAATGGAAACTACGAACCTGCAGCCTGCAAAAAGGACACCCCAAACACAGTAAGTTAAGCAAAATGAGAAGACAGAGAAACACATAGCAGATGAAGGAGCAAGGCAAAAACCCACCAGACCTAACAAATGAAGAGGAAATAGGCAGTCTACCTGATAAAGAATTCAGAATAATGAGAGTAAAGATGATCCAAAATCTTGGAGATAGAATTGAGAAAATACAAGAAACGTTTAACAAGGACCTAGAAGAACTAAAGAGCACAGAAACAGAGATGAACAACACAATAAATGAAATTAAAAATTCTCTAGAAGGGATCTATAGCAGAATAACCAAGGCAGAAGAATGGATAAATGACCTGGAAGATAAAATAGTGGAAATAACTACTACAGAGCAGAATAAAGAAACAAGAATGAAAAGAATTGAGGACAGTCACAGAGACCTCTGGGACAACATTAAATGCACCAACATTTGAATTATAGGCGTCCCAGAAGAAGAGAAAAAGAAAGGGACTGAGAAAATATTTGAAGAGATTATAGTTGAAAACTTCCCTAATATGGGAAAGGAAATAGTTAATCAAGTCCAGAAAGCACAGAGAGTCCCATACCAGATAAATGCAAGGCGAAACACGCCAAGACACATATTAATCAAACTATCAAAAATTAAAAACAAAGAACAAGTATTACAAGCAGCAGAGGGAAAAACAACAAATAACACATAAGGGAATCCCCATAAGGTTAACAGCTGATCTTTCAGCAGAAACTCTGCAAGCCAGAAGGGAGTGGCAGGACATACTTAAAGTGATGAAGGAGAAAAACCTACAAACAAGGTTACTCTACCCAGCAAGGATCTCATTCAGATTTGATGGAGAAATTAAAACCTTTACAGACAAGCAAAAGCTGAGAGAGTTCAGCACCACCAAACCAGCTTTACAACAAATGCTAAAGGAACTTCTCTAGGCAAGAAACACAAGAGAAGGAAAACACCTACAATAACAAACCCAAAACATTTAAGAAAATGGGAATAGGAACATACATATCGATAATTACCTTAAATGTAAATGGATTAAATGCTCCAACCAAAAGACATAGACTGGCTGAATGGATTAAAAAACAAGACCCGTATATATCCTGTCTACAAGAGACCCACTTTAGACCTAGGGACACATACAGACTGAAAGTGAGGGGATGGAAAAAATATTCCATGCAAATGGAAATCAAAAGAAAGCTGGAGTAGCAATTCTCATATCAGACAAAATAGACTTTAAAACAAAGACTATTACAAGAGACAAAGAAGGACACTACATAATGATCATGGAATCAATCCAAGAAGAAGATATAACAACTGTAAATATTTATGCACCCAACATAGGAGCACCTCAATACATAAGGCAAATACTAACAGCCATAAAAGGGAAAATCGACAGTAACACAATCATAGTAGGGGACTTTAACACCCCACTTTCACCAATGGACGGATCATCCAAAATGAAATAAATAAGGAAACTCAAGCTTTAATTGATACATTAAACAAGATGGACTTAATTGATATTTATAGGACATTCCATCCAAAAACAACAGAATACATATTCTTCTCAAGTGCTCATGGAGCATGGTCCAGGATAGATCATATCTTGGGTCACAAATCAAGCCATGGTAAATTTAAGAAAATTGAAATTGTATCAAGTATCTTTTCCAACCACAGTGCTATGAGGCTAGATATCAGTTACAGGAAAAATCTATAAGAAATGCAAACACATGGAGGCTAGACAACACACTATTTAATAACCAAGAAATCACTGTAGAAATCAAAGGGGAAATCAAAAAATACCTAGAAACAATTGACAATGAAAACACAATGACCCAAAACCTATGGGATGCAGAAAAAGCAGTTCTAAGAGGGAAGTTTATATCTATACAAGCCTACCTTAAGAAACAAGAAACATCTCCAATAAACAACCTAGCCTTACATGTAAAGCAATTAGAGAAAAAAGAACAAAAAAACCCCAAAGTTAGCAGAAGGATAGAAATCATAAAGATCAGATCAGAAATAAATGAAAAAGAAATTAAGGAAATGTTAGCAAAGATCAATAAAACTAAAACTTGGTTCTTTGAGAAGATAAACAAAATTGGTTAACTATTAGCCAGACTTATCAGGAAAAAAAGGGAGAGGACTCAAATCAATAGAATTAGAAATGAAAAAGGAGAAGTAAGTGACACTGCAGAAATACAAAGGATCATGAGAGATTACTACGAGCAGCTATATGCCAATAAAATGGACAACCTGGAATAAATAGACAAATTCTTAGAAATGCACAAACTGCCGAGACTGAAACAGGAAGAAATAGAAAATATGAACAGACCAATCACAAGGACTGAAATTGAAACTGTGATTAAAAATATTCCAACAAACAAAAGCCCAGGACCAGGGGGCTTCACAGGCGAATTCTATCAAATATTTAGAGAAGAGCTAACACCTATCCTTCTTAAACTCTTCCAAAATATAGCAGAGGGAGGAACACTCCCAGACTCCTTCTATGAGGCCACCATCGCTCTGATACCAAAACCAGACAAAGATGTCACAAAGAAAGAACACTACAGGCCAATATCACTGATGATCATAGATGCAAAAATCCTCAACAAAATGCTACCAAACAGAATCCAACAGCACATTAAAAGGATTGTACACTATGATCAAGTGGGGTTTATCCCAGGAATGCAAGGATTCTTCAATATACACAAATCAATCAATGTGATACACCGTATTAACAAATTGAAGGAGAAAAACCATATGATCATCTCAATAGATGCAGAGAAAGCTTTCGACAAAATTCAACACCCATTTATGATAAAAGCCCTGAAGAAAGTAGGCATAGAGGAAACTTTCCTCAACATAATAAAGGCCATATATAACACACCCACAGCCAATATCGTCCTCAATGGTGAAAAACTGAAACCATTTCCACTAAGATCAGGAACAAGACAACGTTACCCACTCTCACCACTATTATTCAACATAGTTTTGGAAGTTTTAGCCACAGCAATCAGAGAAGAAAAAAAAATAAAAGGAATCCAAATCGGAAAAGAAGAAGTAAAGCTGTCGCTGTTTGCAGATGACATGATACTAAACATAGAGAATCCTAAAGATGCTACCAGAAAACCCCTAGAGCTAATCAATGAACTTGGTAAAGTAGCAGGATACAAAATTAATGCACAGAAATCTCTTGCATTCCTATACACTAATGATGAAAAATCTGAAAGTGAAATTAAGAAAACACTCCCATTTACCACTGCAACAAAAAGAACAAAATATCTAGGAATAAACCTACCTAAGGAGACAAAAGACCTGTATACAGAAAATTATAAGACACTGTTGAAAGAAATTAAAGATGATACAAATAGACGGAGAGATATACCAAGTTAGTTCTTGGATTGGAAGAATCAACATTGTGAAAATGACTCTACTACCCAAAGCAATCTACAGATGCAATGCAATCCCTATCAAATTACCACTGGCATTTTCCCCAGAACTAGAAAAAAATTTCACAATTTGTATGGAAACACAAAAGACCCCAAATAGCCAAACAATCCTGAGAAAGAAAAAGGAGCTGTAGGAATCAGGCTCCCTGACTTCAGACTATACTACAAAGCTACAGTCATCAAGACAGTATGGTACTGGCACAAAAACAGAAATATTGATCAATGGAACAGGATAGAAAGCCCAGGGATAAACCCATCCACATATGGTCGCCTTATCTTTGATAAAGGAGGCAAGAATATACAGTAGAGAAAAGACAGCCTCTTCAATAAGTGGTGCTGGGAAAACTGGACAGGTACATGTAAAAGTATGACATTAGAACACTCCCTAACACCATACACAAAAATAAACTGAAAATAGATTAAAGACCGAAATGTAAGGCCAGACACCATCAACCTGTTATAGGAAAACATAGGCAGAACACTCTAAGACATAAATCACAGCAAGATCCTTTTTTACCCACCTCCTAGAGAAATGGAAATAGAAACAAAAATAAACAAATGGGACCTAATGAAGAGTAAAAGCTTTTGCACAGCAAAGGAAACCATAAACAAGACGAAAAGACAACACTCAGAATGGGAGAAAATATTTGCAAATGCAGCAACTGACAAAGGAGTAATCTCCAAAACATACAAGCAACTCATGCAGCTCAATATCAAAAAAATAAACAACCCAATCCAAAAATGGGCAGAAGACCTAAATAGGCATTTCTCCAAAGAAGATATACAGGTTGCTAACAAACACATGAAAGAATGCTCAACATCATTAATCATTAGAGAAATGCAAATCAAAACTACAATGAGATATCAACTCACACCAGTCAGAATGGCCATCATCAAAAAATCTACAAACAATAAATGCTGGAGAGGGTGTGGAGAAAAGGGAACCCTCTTGCACTGTTGGTGGGAATGTAAATTGATACAGCCACTATGGAGAGCAGTATGGAGGTTCCTTAAAAAACTGAAAATAGAACTACCATATGACCCAGCAATCCCACTACTGGGCATATACCCTGAGAAAACCATAATTCAAAAGAGTCATGTACCATAATGTTCATTGCAGCTCTATTTACAATAGCCAGGACATGGAAGCAACCTAAGTGTCCATCAACAGATGAATGGATAAAGAAGATGTGGCACATATATACAATGGAATATTACTCAGCCATAAAGAGGCTGAGTTATTTGTAGTGAGGTGGATGGACCTAGAGACTGTCATACGGAGTGAAGTAAGTCAGAAAGAGAAAAACAAATACCATATGCTAACACATATATATGGAATCTAAAAAAAAAGAAAAAAAAATGGTCAGAAGAACCTAGGGGCAAGATGGGAATAAAGGTGCAGACCTACTAGAGAATGGACTTGAGGATACGGGGACGGGGATGGGTAAGCTGGGAGAAAGTGAGAGAGTGGCATGGACATATATACACTACCAAACTTAAAATAGATAGCTAGTGGGAAGCAGCTGCCTAGCACAAGGAGATCAGCTCAGTGCTTTGTGACCACCTAGAGGGTTGGGATAGGGAGGGTGGGAGGGAGTGAGATGCAAGAGGGAAGAGATATGGGGACATATGTATATGTATAACTGATTCACTTTGTTATAAAGCATAAAATAACACACCTTTGTAAAGCAATTATACTCTAATAAAGATGTTTAAAAAAAAAAAAAGAAGAAATAGAAAGTCTGAATAGACCTATAACTAATAAGGGGACTTAATCAATAATCTAAAACCTCCTAATATGGAATCTGAATAATAAAACAAACTAGTGAATATAATAAAAAAAAAGCAGGGTCACAGATATAGAAAACAAACTAGTGGTTATCAGTGGGGAGAGAGAAGAGGAGAGGGGCAAGAGAGGGGTAGGAGATTAATAGGTAATAAGTACTATGTATAAAATATATAATCTATAAGGATATATTGCCAAAAACAAACAAACCAAAAACCTCCCAACAAAGAAAGGTCCAGAACCAGATAGCTTCAGTGATTCTACCAAACATTCAAAAAAATATATGATAATGCCAATTCTTCTCAAACTCTTTAGAGGAGGATATACTTTAAAATTCATTTGACAAGACCAACATTACCTTGATATCAAAACCAGACAAAAATACCACAGAAAAGGAAAATACAGGCCAATAAACCTGATGAATGTAAATGCAAATCCTCAACAAAAATACTACCAAACCAAGTTCAAAAACACATTAAAAGAATCACATACCATGGTCAAGTGGGATTTATACCTAGGATACAAGAATGGTTCAAGATAAACAAATCATGGATGTAATATGTCATATTAAGAGAATGAAGGGAAAAAAATCACGTAATCATCCCAATAGTGCAGACAAAGGATTTGACAGAATTCAGCGTACTTTCATGGTAAAAAACTTTCAACAAACTAGGTATACAAGAAATGTACCTCAACATAATAAAGGGCACATGTGATAAGCCTCTCGCTAGTATCGTACTCAATGGTGAAAACCTGAATGCTTTTCCTCTAAGATCATGAACAAGATGGGGTGCCTACTCTCACCACCTCTACTCAACAAAGTACTAGAAGTCCTAGACAAAGCAATTAGTCATGAAAGAAACAAAAAAGCATCCCAATTGGAAAGTAAGAAGTAATGTTATCTGTTCACAAATGACATGATCTTATATTTAGAAACCTCTAAAGTCACTACACACACACAAAAAACTGTCAAAACTAATGAAAAAATTCAGTGAAATTCCAAGGCAGAAAATGAACTTACAAAATCAACTGTGTTCCTATATACTAACAATGTACTATTTGAAAAGGAAATTAAGAAAACAATCCCATTTGCAGTTGCACCAAAAAGAATAAAATACTTAGGAATAACTTAACTAAGGAGATGAAAGACTTTTCTACTGAAAACTATAAAACTTTGATCAAAGAAATTAAACAAGACAAAAACAAAAGTAAAGAATCTCCTGGAAGACAATATTGTTAAAATATCCATACTACCCAAATTGATCTACAGATTAAATGAAATCCCTATCAAAATCCCAAGACATTTTTCACAGAAATAGAAAAAAACAATCTAAAATTCACATGGAAACACACACACAAAAAACCATATAGCCAGAACAATCTTAAGAAAGAACAAAGCTAGAGACATCACACGTTCTGATTTCAAAAATATTACACAACAATGACAATTAAAACATTATGGTACTGGTATAAAGAAATATATCAATATATAGACTACTGTAACAGAATAAAGAGACCAGAAATACATCCATGCATATACAACCAACTGATCTTCAACACAGTGCCAAGAATACCAAATGGAGAAAATATAATCTGTGCAATGAATGGTGTTGGGAAAACTAGATATCCACATGCAAAAGAATGAACGAATGAACTTACACCCATATCTTACACTATACACAAAATCAACTAAACCTAAATTAAAGTCTTTAAAACCTGAAACAATAAAACTCCTATAAGGAAACTTAGGGGAAAATCATGACATTTGACTTGATAATAATGTCATGACTATGGCACTAAAAGCTAAGGCAATAGAAGCATAAATATATAGGTGAGACCCTAACTAATAAGCTGTTACACAGCAAAGGAAACAACCAATAGACTGAAAAGGCAACCTACTGAATGGGGGAAATATTTGCAAACCATATATTAGATAAGGAGTTAATTTCCAAAATCTATAAGGAACTTCTACATCACAATAACAATAGCAACAACAACAACAACAAAATAGCATCCTTGTTTACAAATGGACAAGAGACCTGAATATGTATTTCTTCAAAGAAGACACACAAATGGTCAACAAGTATATGAAGAGATACTCAGCATCACTAATCATCAGAAAACTGTAAATCAAAACCACAATGAGATGTCACATGTTAGGTTGGCTATTATCAAAAAACGAAAAGAACAAATGTTGGTGAGTCTGTGGAGAAATTGAAACCCTTGTACACTTTTGATGGGAATGCAAAATGATACAGACACTATGGAAAGCAGTATGAAGTTTCCTCAAAAGTTTTTTGAAAAAAACTCTACCATATGATCCAGTGATCTCATTATCTGAATATTTATCCCCAAGTTTTGAAGTCAGTATCCTGAAAACACATTAGCACATAATATTCATTGCAGCACTCTTCACGATAGTTAAGATTTGAAAACAATCTAAGTGTCCATTGACTGATGAATTAATAAAGGAAATATGGTATATACATGCAATGGAATATTATTCATCCTTAAAAAAGAGAGAAAGCCTGCCATGTGAGACAACATGGATGGACCTTGAAGACCTTATGCTACTCGAAAAAAGTAAGTCATAGAACAACAATTACTGCATGACTTCACTTTTATGAAGTATCTAAAATAGTTAAATTCATAGAATCAGAGAATAAAATGCTCATTACCAGAGGCTGGGAGAGGAGGAAGTGTTAAGTTGCCAATCAACAGACACAAAGTTTCAATTACGCAAGATGAATAAGTTCTAGAGATCTGTTTTACATCACTGAGCCTGTAGTTAACAGTACTGTATTGTGCACTTAAATATTTGTTAAGAGGATAGATCTCATGTTAAGTGTTCTGACCACAACAGAATAGAATTTTTTAATGTACAATAAATTCTGAAAAATTTAGAAGTAATAATAGCATACGAATCATGCATGACAGAAAATGTGAACATACTGAATTTTCCAATTAAAAGAGAGAGAACATTAGAATAGATTAACAAAAACCCCCTAAAACTAGCTATGTCTTATATGGAAGATATCTAAAACAAAGTGTTAAAATGAGGCAAATACCTACAAAAATAAAGCAAATGAGGAAATACTAATATCAAAAAATGTGTATTTGAGATTAAATACATCAAAAAAAGATAAAGGATATTTTATGAGCATAAAGATACATTTTTTGAAGAATATACAACTGCCATGAGCCATTTAAACCACGTCGAAGCAGTCAATATATAACCAAAAAGAAAAATGAGTACATGCAGGGGTTTATAGTCACACACACACACACACACACACACACACAAACACACACACACACACACACACACACACACACACACACAAATTGAGACAGAATTTTAAATTGCCCACCCTCCAAAATTGTCTCACTCTGCATGATATATTTATGAAAATCAATGATGCCCTTTGCTAGAAAGGAAACTTAAACAAAATATTTAAAACTGTTATATACTGTATTCTATTATCATATTCCAATTTAATTAGAAAGTAAAATTAACAATAGAACTCTCAACTACTTGCAAATTAAGAAACACATCAACAGTGAATTCTCAAATCAAAGAAATAACCTAAAGGGACATTTTATAAAATCCAGAAAACAATTAAGAGGGTAATATTTCATACAAATTCTTGAATTAATTTTGAGAATATTTATTTAAATACGAGTTAATCTGATTCATCCTAGGCCTTTCCTACTTTGCATTTGGTTGCATGCAATAGTCTAATTCAGTAAAAGGAACTTATATTTGTGACACATCTCCCTTCTCATTCTTAATGCTGTCTATTTTTCCCTTGTAAATGTGATCCAATTGAAGAAATCTATTAACATAATCTATAAAAATTAGAAACACATAAATAATATAATACCAAAAGATGCCGAAACATAACACATTAAAATTCTTCCATCACTTCCTAATAAACATTTCTGAATAAATAGGAAAATAATAAAACCACTTAAAGCACAAAGAATAGTCTCTGAATATTCAGAAGTAAATAGTAAATTATAAACTATTAAAACCATAATGAAAATCATGGTATAGACATAAAAGTGGAATGTCACTTGTTCCTCTTCAGTCTGAGAATTTGTTTCCCTGATATTCTGGTAAGGGTGGAATGTGGATTATGTTCCTAGGCATAATTTTTTGAGATAAACATGACCTCTAATTTGCATGTTGCAACTGGCTTGGGAGGAACCATAAATATTTCATGGGCAAATAAATATAGCTTGGACCTCTCTCAATGTGGTGAGTCTTGTAACTGATACGTTTCTGGTGAAGTTGCTGGAAACCCCGCTTATGAAGGTTTACCAGAGGTATTGGCTCCTAAGGGGTATAAGATGTCTAAACTTAGACACTCCCTGTCAATGTGAGTTTTAGTCCCTTACACATGGGCTCTTTCAGGTAGGACAAAGTAATACCTCCCCTATAGCTGTGCGGAGTATTTCCTTGGAAGAGAAAAGCCTCGTATTTCCCTGCTAGCATACTATGACTCATCCTAAATCCTTCTGAATATTCTGGTGCAAAGTGCTCCTGTGATAGTCTTCTGAGGCTACGTGATAGTCTTCTGAGGCTACATGGCGTCAGAGAAGCCCATTTATAATTAAATATTTTCTTGGTTTATTTAGTAAATAAGTAAAACACAAATATTTGGTATGTACTTGAGAAGAGAAAACCATACTCTTTTGTCAATGAAATACTTACAAATCTAAAGAAAAACCAAAAGTTCTGGTAAAAAAAAAATTAATGAGGGAATTACCTAAAAAAGCTATAACATAAGTATATTAAAAACAATAGCACTTCTACATTCTAGCAACAGGAAAAGAATAGAGGAATATATTCCTTTTCCATTAAGAACAAAACCTTTAAAATACTTGGGGATAATTTTTTAAAGATTTATGACTTATGAATATAACTCTAAAATCATGTTGGAAGAAATAAAACCATTAATTTATTCATCAAATATTTTCTGAATATCTACTATAAGCAGGTTATTGTTCTAGGTTTATGCGATCCATCCAACATTTAAAAATAGAAAAGAAAAAGAAGAAATATTCTTGCCTTTGAAGAGCTTATATACGGGGTTGGGACAATTATTCAGGGATTTAAAAATTAAATTAAAATGGAAAAAATAATAAGTGCTATGGAAAAAATAAATTAGATTAAATTAGAGAGAATTGGAAGTGAGACTGTATTAGCTTTCTGTTGACAAATAACAAATTACCATAAACTTAGTGGCTAAAAATAACATGAATGTATTGACTTTGAGCATGGCTTAGCTGGGTCCTCTGATCCAAGTCTCACAAAACTACATCCAAGGCCTTAGTTGTGCTGCAGTGTCATTTGAAGCTTGGGTTTCTCTTCCAAGCTTATTCATTATTGGCTTAATTCAGTTCTCTGTATTTTTTTTTTTTTTTTTTTTTTTTTTTAAGATTGACGGCTTTAGGTCCAAATAGCTTTCTCTGTAACATGGCAGTTTTCTTCTTCAGTCTCAGCAGAAGATCGTCTCTGGTTTAAAATCTCTCTCTTCAAAGAAATATTAGACCCTGTTTAAAGAGCTCACATGATTAGACTGGTTCTATACACTATAATCTGCCCTTTGATTCATTTGATGTTAACTGGGTAGAGAATTTAATTACATCTGCAAAGTTCCTTCACCATTGCGATTTAATCTAACTTAATCACAGGAGAGAAATCACGTCATATTAAAAACTCTGGCCCACATTCAAGGTGAAGAGATAATGGAGGCACTGTACACCAGGGAGTGGGAATTCTGGGGAACATCTTAGAATTCTGCCCATTACATGTAGGGAGTGCTTTTTCAAAACTCAATAGAAAGATCAGTCTTAAACGTGTGCAAGATATTAGCAAAGCTGAAGAAGTTAACTAAGCATACATCTTGGTGAATATTACTCAAGCATGACAGAATAGTCAAGTATGCATGGTGTATTGTGTTTGAAGAACATCAGAGAGGTCTGATTTTCTGGAGCAGAGTGTGTAAAGAAGGAGCATGTTAGGAGATGAGTGCAGAAGTGAAACAGAGTCTTGGAGGCTATTGCAAGGACTTTGGACTCACTTACTCTGGGTAAACTGGGAGACATTTTACTCAGGATTGCAAAGAATGAGTCAGGAAAGTAAAGAAGAATATGTTATATGATTGCCTGAGAATATCAAAAACCATCTTGTTCATGGAGGTCATCAAATTTACACAGAGAACCATCGGTATGAATGTCCTTTTTCCTCCAGTACCAGGCCACAGCAATGGTACAGGGTCAGATAAAGTGGAGAGATGGATGTCATCAGGCTGGAGGTTATGCCAAGGGGAATAAGGAAATAAGATAATGGCAGAGCAGACAGAGATAGAACATAAATTGAATGCATTAGAGCGATTAAAATGATTAGCCATGGATTTTAAGCCGGGTGAACAAACAATGAAAGTGAGATTAAAAAAATGAGTGGTAGTAATAGAGTGATCTGATGTGTAAAAATGGATTAAAACAAATAATCAAAAAAGAGAAACATATGGCATGTCTTGCCGTGTAAAAATTTAATATGATAAAAATATCAATCCTCTAAAATTAATAACTAACTCAGATTAAAAAATAATGAAATATAATTAGAATCACACCAGTATTTTTTATTTGAAAAAATGACCTGAAATTTTTATAGGAAGAGAGATACCTGCAAGATGTTTAAAAAGAAGGCTACTAATGGGATAACTTTCATATCCAGAATGACTATAAATATACTACAATCAATTCAATATTTATTGCAATAGAAATAATTGGATCAGTGATACAGGAGAAATGATTTAGAAATAGATGGCATTTATATGATAATATTATTTACATAAAAAGACATTTTATATACTGGCAAGAAGTTAGTAAGCAACACAATAGAGAAATGTGTAAAGGGTGTGAAAAGACCATTCACATATGGAGCAAATTTACATGTCTAAAATGTTGACTGTATATGAAGATGTTCAATCTCTTTGTAGTCATGGAAATGCAGGTAAAATCATGATCAGTTACCACTGTGTGCCTGACAAGTAGATAAATTTTTGAATGAGAACATCTATCACTAGCATTTATTCCTAGTACAGATTCAGATTCCAAAAATATTACTTAAAAAATAATCTGTGCAACAGTACTTGTATTATTAAAATAAAAATGTATTTACCCTATAACCTCACTCATAGGAATCTACTTCTTAAATTAAATATAATAAAATAAATATAAATAAAAGCTTCAGTACTTAAAGCTATACATGCACAAATATTTATTACGACATTGTTCATAGTCTCAAAAATGAGTAAGCAAAGTCAATGTCCAGCACAAAATGAATGGGGAAATGAAATTGTGGGAGAATTAGATGATGGAATACTATACAGTCTTTAAAAAATGGATACAAAATATCCACTTGGACTGGGGATTTTTTAAGTACAACAAGCTCTTAAAAGTAAGCAAAATAAAGTATTTTTGGACACATTCTAGACCTGCATTGTCTAGCACTGCAAAAAATAGTGGTGTTTTAAATTTGAAATTTCAATTTTTGAAATTAAAATTTTGAATTTCTGATAATTTTGAAATTCAAATTTTAAATTTAATTTTTTAAATTGCAATTTTAAGTAAAATTAAGTAAAATAAAAATTCAGCTCCTCAGTTGCCCTAAGCACCTTTCAAGTGGTGAATAGCCACGTGTGTCTAGTGTTATTGTATTGGACAGTGCAGAAGTTCTATCATTGCACAAATTCTCTAGAAAAGAGCTGCTGAGACTAGATTCTGGAGAAAGACTGGTAAATAAAGCTGATAAAATCCCTGACCATATCTAACTTGTATTCTAGAGAATGTTAAGAAAAATGTTTAAATGCAATCTAATTTTTGAAAACTAAACATCAAAAATATCCTTAGGGATGAATATATGTTCATATGTATACCTTTAGGTATGCTTGTATATAACTATGTATATATCAATATCTTGTAATAACCTATAAAAACTATAGTTTTTCAGATTCTTTTCCATTATAGGCTATTACAAGATATTGAATATAGTTCCCTGTGCTATACAGTAGGTCCTTGTTGTTTATCAATTTTATATATAGTAGCGTGTATCTGTTAATCCCAAACTCCTAATTTATCCCCCCTACCCTCTTTCCCCTTTGATAACCATAATTTTTTTTTTCTCTGCCTGTGAGTCTATTTCTGTATTGTAAATAACTTCATTTGTATCATTTTTTAGATTCTACATATCATATGATATTTGTCTTTGTCTGACTTACTTCACTTAGTATGATAATCTATAGGTCCATCCATGTTGCTGCAAATGGCATTCTTTCATTCTTTTTTATGGCTCAGTAATATACCACTGTGTGTGTGTGTGTGTGTGTGTGTGTGTGTATACCATATCTTCATTATCCATTCATCTGTTGAGGGACATTTAGGTTGCTTCCATGTCTTGTAAATAACGCTGCTATGAACATAGAGGCGCATGTATCTTTTAAAATTAGAGTTTTCATCTTTTCTGTGTATATCCCAGGAATGGAATTGCAGGATTATATGATAATTCTATTTTTAGTTTTTTAAGGAACTGCCATACTGTTCTTCATAGTGGCTGCACTAATTTACATTCCCACCAACAGGGTAGGAATGTTCCCTTTTCTCTACACCCTCTAAAAATCTTTTGTTATTTGTAGACTTTTTAATGATGGCCATCCTAACTGGTGTGAGGTGATAGCTCATTGTAGTTTTGATTTGCATTTGTCTAATAATTAGTGATATTGAGCATCTTTTCATGTACCAGCTGGACATCTGTAGGTCTTCTTTGGAGAAAAGTCTATTCAGGTCTTCTGCCAATTTACTGATTAGATTGTTTGTGGAAAAACAACTTTTAACTTCAACTCCTTGGTTGGGTGAGGGATATTGGCAAAACAATGTAGAAAATGGAAAGTAACACATAGTCAAAAAAAGGAAAGAAAAAGTACATATGTAAAAGTAACAAGTCATATAACACTATTTATGTAAATGAAATGATTTTAAAGAATAAGAAAAAAGAGAATAAAATTAGTTCCACTTTAGTATTTTTATGACAATTTTTATATGAGAAAGATATGAAAATGTATTTTTTTCCAGACAGATATAAACTGCAAAACAAAAAGCTTGGCTTTTTTCACTAGCAATACATTTCCCAGAAATTATGGGCATTGTGATTTCATTGATATATGGACTTTCTTTTCCACATAGCTGTGAAAAAAATTCAGTTTTAATTTCATGCAAATGTAGAAATTATTAGCATGATACTATTTTGTTGAAACAATTTACATCATGATTTTTAATATTTAATAGACTTTATGTCATAGGGTTTAACAAATAAACCATGCAAAGTGGGAAAGCATGGGACAAAGAAATATTTATTTCCAGTGGATAGAAATAAAATGTGATGTCACATATTTTTGCTCGAGAAAAAATAGTCTTATCCAAAAGAGCATAGGGGAAAACTGAGACATGTCTAATTACAACTACTTCCTCTGAGAGGTATCATACCTTTACTGACTTATTCTGAAAATAGTATCTCCCTCTTTTATTGAAGATACTACATTTTCCTAGGGGATTACAAAAAAACTGAGGATGGTTTCTTTTCATAACTATTCCAGATACTTCCTGAAGCTTATTTTCTTTGGAGCGTAATCATCTTTAATCTAAGTATAAGTCTGACTTCTAGTACTGAATATAAATTGGTAGCTTGGTTCAGAGGAAACCTCCCTTTGAGAAAAATTATAAAATCTGGGTAATATAAAAAATATCAGCTTTTGAAAAGATCAAAGAGCAGCAATCAAGGCAGCTCTGATGAACATCGTAAGTGGGGATGGGGCATGACGCTGAAAAGGAGTAAAATGGCTTACTGATTTATACATGCCTGCCGTTCTCTGCCAGTTTTCTGCTTCAAGAATTTGCCAATCCGTAAGCTCTGTGAGATGTAGAAGTTTAATAGACAGTGGTGCCTCAGAGCCTGGCAGTCTCACCCAAATGGAGCGATAAACATTGGTGTTCAGAGCTATTCAAACCGGTCAAGAATGAAGAGACCAGAATTTCAAAGAAAACAAACTTCAGATGAGTGAACCCCAGATCTGTACCACTTTGGCCCTTTAAGCAGATGCTATAAAGCAAATATCTGGGAAACTATGAAGAAAGCAACAGATAAAAGACTAAAAATCTAAAATGAGTTTTCAGTAGGGTTAAGCCCTTGAGAAAATAAAAAATGGAGTTTAAATCCTGCAAAGAAAGGAAAAGAGCATTTCACATTTCAAATAAGACCCCTCAAATACTATTTCCAAGAGATTGGAGCAAAACCAATTTTAGAATAGTCCTTATAAAAACTGATATGTAGCTTGGAAACATGCCAGGTCCTGATGACTCAAGATGATTTCCCCCACTCTGTTTACTATACACACACCTATTTATCTAACTATATCTCTATCTATTATCTATCTATCATCTATCTATCTATCATCTATCTATCTATCATCTATCTATCTATCTATCTATCTATCTATCTATCTATCTATCTATCCATCCATCTATCTACCTACCTACCTCTCTCTCTCCTTTCTAATGTAAGTGATACACTCCTGGGAAAATGGATTAATAAAGAAACTCTAGACCTGTGGTTTCACCACTGAAGTGTTTTAAAAATTTAAGGATAAAATGGTAGCAATATTTCTGACAAAATAAAAAGAATTGATGATGATGATGTAGTGATTCATAACTTGAAAGCCATTTGGGGATATTGTAGTACCTGGGAACATCCTTATGAAGAACACTTTGTTATATAGTTATTTGATCAATTTTCATTTCTGATTGTTTCAATGTTGAATAGTATAATTTCTGGAAAAATAATAGTCTGTTTCTTTTGATATCTCTGGGAAAGAAATATTCTTTTAAGATACTTATGTTTAATAATTTGATAGTGAGCTAGTTTTGTGCTGTTACATGTTTAACTCATTTTTCAGTGTATTCACTAACTCTTTATAAGCTTTAAAATTATAAATCAACTTCCTATAGTCCTTCATAACTTAAAGGAAAAAATGGGAATTTACATAAATTATTTCAGTGAGTCTGTGCTTGAAGCATACTATAGAATTACGAGCTTTGGACAAATGTATATCCATTTGTGTAAATGAATGTTTATTAACTAGTTAAGGTGTAGAACTTTATGTTATTTTTATACTCTAAACAACAATCTTTTAGCTTTAGAAAATAAGGGTTTGTCTATAATTCAAACATCGATTTTCAGTGGTCTAAAGAAATCTATATAGAAAGAAAGGGAGGAAAATAAACAGTCAAATTTTAACAACATATGAAAACATTCAGTTCTTACTGTTTCAATTATATATATTATCTAACCTGAACATGGAAGAATACTAAAATTGGCAAACAGTAAGTTCCTTTCTTTCAATAGGTTCCAAAACACAGCAGGTTTATGTGGCAAAGGAAGTTAACAGGTTACCATTAATCTTCTGTCATAAAGTTGCATGATTCACGGTCCATGATTAGTAATCAGACATTCAATTCTAGGCCAATTTACAAAAAAAAAAAAAAAAAAAAAAAATCAAAATAACTGAATGCAGACTGCTGAGCTACTAACAATTTTTTTTTTTCTGTTTTGTGTAGATTTCCTTTCCAATTAAAATAAAGGAATGTTTATAATCATCACTGAATTCAGCCTGAGGAAGCTATCCAGACTTATCTGGTATGACTGCTAGTAAGTATATATATTAACTTTAGATCAGAATTTGGTTTTCTTGAGGAATCATTGCTAATCTGTGAGTTTTTTACTATTAAAACTGAAATTATAACACCATATCTATTTATTTCTTTAAAAATCCTGAAGCAATGTACATTCAGAGATAAAATTAACAAATGTAAATGTATTTCCAGCAAAGAAAAATGGTCTGTCTGTACAAGCTTGCTCAATCAAATGTTTATGCACACATAAACATTTTTGGAAGAACTCCCTAACTGGAAAATCATAAGTATAGTGAAAATGATTTGTTGAGAATGACTCTAATGTAGAATGAAAACAATATTCATTGTATTATTTTTACTATGAGCATAAATATACATAACATACAATAAGGTTTGTTCAGTGGGGTCCAATATTAACTTCTTATTATTTAACGTTAGAAATTAATAATTATTTTATCTTTGTTATGTTAATTTTACAAGATAATAATAATTAATATTTATTTACCTCTATGTACCAAAGTCTCCAAAGCAGTTTACATGGATGAATCATTTTAATTCTCAGAACAACCCAGTGAGGAAAGTACTGTGGTTGCAATTCCCATTCTATACAAAAGCAAGCACATCAGTAAAGGAAATTGCTCAGATTTACCTGAATTGGAAGTTGAAAGGGGGCTCTCACACACAAGCTCTCTGATCCCTGCCCATTACATCTGTCATTAACCAGTGTTTGTTGACCTTAAGTACAGAATTATTTGAATTCATTGTGTTTGAATTTGTTTTATATTTTTCACAGAGCCTGGCTGTCCTCTAATGTGCTCTACAAAGTCCTAGCTCTCTGACTCATTGAACTTGGTTACTCTTCTCTTTATGCCAGCAGTTCCCTATCTTTGACCTCTGCACCCTTTGCCCATGTCCATGCACTCTGTCACATTGTGTTTCTTCTGTTGGCATCAAATTCCACATGAGAGCTTTACAAAAGTAAAATAAGGTCATCTCTGTTGGAGGCTGACCAGAGAATCACAGCCAATGGCATAGTGGAGTGAAACTTCCTGTTGCACATAGTCAAAATACTCTTATGTTTCTAGTTGTTTATCAGTGTTTTATTCCAAGGGACTGCAGGAATGCAGCTGATTGCTGATCGTATTTAAACCTCAGTGACAGAAAACACTGTCATTCTCTTCAAATACAAAAAAAAAAAAAAAAAAGAACATGCAAATATTTGGAACATTACTAATTTATTATCATATTTGAATATTCTTATTCTTAGCATCTGAATCATATGAACATCAGCATGAGAGAGAGAGATTGAGAAAGAATAAATTTTACCTCAGTTTTTGTGGTTCAGGACTTCAGAAGTGGGTTAGCTGTGTGGTTCTGATTTGGGGTCTTTTTTGAGGTTGCCATTGAGATATTGGCTGACACTGGGCCACCTACTTCTCATGATGGCTCACTCCTGTGGTGTTGGTTGATGACTGGAGGTCCCGATTTTTTCAAACGTGGACTCTCCATGGCTACTAGAGCAACCTCAGGATATAGTGGCTGATTTCCCCCGGAGTGAGAAATCCAACATAGAGAGGTGTAAGTGGCAGTGCTTTTATGACATAGCATCAGATCACACAACCATATTACAATAACCTGTTGTAACAAGGTCCGCTCTATTCAATATGTGAGGGAACGTCAAAGGCGCCAGGATACCAGGAGGCTACAGTCATCCTGGGCTATCTTGGAGGCTGGTTTTCACACAGGCAAAGATCTTTGAAGTGCAGAAACAAACTTCCCAGGATGGAGAAATAGCACATCGAAAGGCTAGGCAAGAGGGAAAAAAAATGACATATTCCAAGTGGATGAAAATACCAGAGTAAGCACTAAAAAGCAAGGGATAAAATGAGTGAGAAAGGGAGAGAGAGGTCAGATCATGTGGCACTTGTACATATGGTACAAATATTGGTGCTTATCCTAAGTGAAATGGAAATACATTGAAGTGATTTGATTAAGAGACTGAGATAATACGACTTGACTTTTTCAAAGATTACTTTGCGGCTGAGTAATTAGATCATAGGGAATGAAAGGTAAAGCAGAAAGATCAAATACAGGTCATACATTATATGACTTGCTGTAAGAAATCTGAAGTGAAATTACAGTCATTCCCTGAAAAAGTAAAATTCTAGTAGTTCATTAAAGAAATTCATAATTCTAAGAACTAATATGGCTTCTATATTTTTAGAACTCTCACTGACTTTCATCCTTATATACAATATCAAGAAATTCTTTATGTTTCAGTCTCCTTTTTTAGGAGAGCTACTAATGCATGTCTTCAGATTTCAATATAACAGTGACGGCAGTTCCTAGCTTCAAAAATTGCAAAGCAATTTTTTCATTCATTATCTCCCCACTTGCATATAATTCCATTAACACAGTTTTTCTGAAGTTCCCAATGCTTGGATATGTTGATTACATTTATTTCCTTAGCTCACTTGACTCTTCTTTGCACTTACATTAAATATATTCAAAATCAGTGTCTGTTTCTAAACATTTGTCTAGTTTTCCTTGAATCATTTTTAACCTCCGCTAAATTATGAAGATCTTCCAACAAAATTTTTCATAAAACTAAGTCACTAAATTTATAATAATCCTAGTCTCTAAAAGTTGAGTGGAATTGGTAGGAATGAAACATTAGAACTGTTGGCCTTAAGAAAGGAAATGAAATATGATACTCTTCAGAAAGTTTTAAAAACTTAAAAAAAAAAAATCATTTAGAAACAGTTTGCCTTGTATCATTATATTTCAGAGATTTTGATAAGAATGTTACAGAGAATTTTGTTGAGTACAATGTCTGATGAAAATATAGTAATAAAACAGTGGGAAAGAAATATTATCTTTTTATGTTAAATTGTGGTATAACAGCATGTAAACCACGCAAATGCCATGAACTTAGACAATGGTTTTCAAAGTGGGAATTATCAAAATTCTATAGTTTGAGTCTGATTATGATCTCTGCATGACCAAACAAGCTTTCATGCTCATGCTATCAAATGCATAGTCCATATTAAATGTCTGACTGACTATATTCCCAGAAGAGCAAAGAGTCACAATTTTAAATATTATTGAGGCAATTCTAATTTCTTTTAAGCAATGAAGTGATTCAGATAAGTATTTTCTAAACAAATGATTAGAAAATAATAAAACAAATATTTAACCCATGTATTTGTCTTCCTATTAACCAGTCTAGATTTTTGTTTTTCAGTTAAAAAATATAAATAAATTGAAAGCACCTAGTGACATGTTACATAGTCGAAGCATAATTAGAACACCATGCCATGGTAAAAAGAAAAAAAAGCACATAAATAAAAATTCCAACAAGTGTTTTAGTAGTCATAATGCAAGTGTGTGCTCTTTTCAAAAGAGCATGTATAAATGCCTGCATGTGTATGTATATTAATGTACATGTATGAATATTCATATGTATATATAAATATTTATCATTCATATATTCACAAACACAACCCAAATTATTTACTTATTTGGCCTAAATGTCATCTTTTATTATTCTACCAGTGCTAATAGATTATAATGCAAATAGTAAGTGCAAACCATATCAATATATTTAAATTTTTCTAGTAGTCACATTAAATTATAAAAGTAAAAGGTGAAATTAAAAATTAAGCATCATCATATTTTATTTAATACACTATATCCAAATATTATTTCAATGTGTAATCACTGTAAAAGTTATTAGGACATATTTTAAATTCTTTTTTTCAAACTAAGTCTTGCAAATCAACATGTGTTTTATACTTTATACCTAGAGCATATCTCAGTTAGGATTAGCAATATTTCAAATTTTCATTAGCCATATGTGGCCAGTGTATACTATATTAGACATCAAAGCTCTGGAGTGATTTAAGGAAATCACTTTCTTTTTTTAATTTTTCTATTTTTTTCATGCAAAACACTGAATTTTTTTATTTTTATTTTTATACAGCAGGTTCTTATTAGTCATCAATTTTATACACATCAGTGTATACATGTCAATCCCAATCACCCAATTCATCACACCACCACCCCCACCCCCTCACTGCTTTCTCCCCTTGGTGTCCATACGTTTGTTCTCTACATCTGTGTCTCAACTTCTGCCCTGCAAACCAGTTCATCTGTACCATTTTTCTAGGTTCCACATAGATGCGTTAATATACGATATTTGTTTTTCTCTTTCTGACTTACTTCACTCTGTATGACAGTCTCTAGATCCATCCACGTCTCAACAAATGACCCAATTTTGTTCCTTTTTATAGCTGAGTAATATTCCATTGTATATATGTACCACCTCTTCTTTATCCATTCATCTGTCGATGGGCATTTAGGTTGCTTCCATGAGCTGGCTATTGTAAATAGTGCTGCAATGAACATTGGAGTGCATGCGTCTTTTTGAATTATGGTTTTCTCTGGGTATATGCCCAGTAGTGGGATAGCTGGATCATATGGTAATTCTATTTTTAGTTTTTTAAGCAACCTCCATATTGTTCTCCATAGTGGCTGTATCAATTTACATTCCCACCAACAGTGCAAGAGGGTTCCCTTTTCTCCACACCCTCTCCAGCATTTGTTGTTTGTAGATTTTCTGATGATGTCCATTCTAACTGGTGTGAGGTGATACCTCATGTAGTTTTGATTTGCATTTCTCTAATAATTAGTGATGTTGAGCAGCTTTTCATGTGCTTCTTTGCCATCTGTATGTCTTCTTTGGAGAAATGTCTGTTTAGGTCTTCTGCCCATTTTTGGATTGGGTGGTTTGTTTTTTTAGTATTGAGCTGCATGAGCTGTTTATATATTTTGGAGATTAATCCTTTGTCCATTGACTTGTTTGCAAATATTTTCTCCCATTCTGAAGGTTGTCTTTTCATCTTGTTTATGGTTTCCTTTCCTGTGCAAAAGCTTTTAAGTTTAATTAAGTCCCATTTGTTCATTTTTGTTTTTATTTCCATTACTCTAGGAGGTGGATCAAAAAAGATCTTGCTGTGATTTATGTCAAAGAGTGTTCTTCCTATGTTTAAGGAAATCACTTTAAATTGTTCCTTTTAACAGAATTATCTTCAACAAATGGCATATCTTCTAAGAAAGTATAAAGGACCTCTCAGCTCCCTTTATCAAATAAACATTTTTACTTAAATTAAAAAATATATAATATATTACATACAGATATAGATATCTTAAGCCAGTGTTCAGGCAAATGAAAGAAGTCTTTTATGAGAAATGTATAAATTATTCATGCATTCCAAAACTAGATTGAAAATATTTCACGTGCTTATTTTACTCAAAAGATTGACACAGAGCAGGTTCAAATGAATCCAGTTAAAGAAAAAAGAAATAAGGTAAAAAGGTGGCAGCAAACCCAGGAGGCTTGAAAGCACTGAATGACTGAATCCAGAATCCTCAAGTGTTTGAACAAGGAGACTTTAAAGAGACTTTAAAGCTTTGAGCTTGAGAGACTGAATGCCACGAGCTATTAAAGCTACAAAGATTGCATTCTAAAGCTGTTTATTGCTGAAAGTGAGTGGGGAAATCTCATGGCCAAAGGAAAGCAGAAATGAATGAGCTTCTGGCATGTCTTAGAATTAGAGATACACTTTCTATATTATTTTCTCATGGTGGAAGATGAAAACTTGGGGAGAAAAATACAAGCTTGGCTCAGAGATCCAAAAGGGAGTAGAAGGTAGCAAATTTATTTAGAAAAGTCAAAGTTCTAACATTGGAAGTCTGTTTCGATGCATCCTGAGTCTGAATTATTGTTTTGATTAATGAACATCCTTAACTTACAAAATTGGGAACCACCTGGAGGCAACGTTTCTCTTAAAAAATCGCCTCCTTTGCTTAACTCCTCACAACGCTTGAAGTACTGCTGAAGCGTAGTCAAGATTTTGATGCTTCTGTTTATATGAATACTTTATAATTAATCAAGGTTAGTATTTTTTAAAAGTAGTTTTACTATTTTATTTGGTTCTGGAGAAGAGGTAGAAAAATCAACCCAAATAAGGAAGCCAGTGTTTCCTCTTCTTCCACGTAGCTCTTCAGAAACCCTTGTTTAGAACATCCCTTCTAAGTGACATCCTCTGCCAGGATCCCTCTTGTATATAAATTTGTTTTATAGATTACCCTCTCAGAAGTAAGTGCGTTTAAAAATAACAAAAGGAGAAAAACCAAATTAATTTATTTAATGAAATTTATTTTTCTTGAAATCTGAGTATGAGGAAATTATTTTGAACATTGGGATTTCTCCTATCACTCTTCAAATTACGTCAAGTATGTAATTACTCATTCACAGCTCAAGTTCAGAATGGACTATCCAAATCCTAGTAAGTTAGGAGATGGTAGCAGCAGTAATGAAGCAGCACTGTTAATGGCAATGATGAGGAAGGAAAGAGGAGAATTTGAATATGTTTATTATATTGAAATAATCATAATTGTAATGCACTAAAGCTGTAGATTTTGTCATTCTAAGTAGTTGAAATCAATATGCATTTACATAATAGTTTTTTTCTAGTGAATGTTGTCAATTCTCATCCTTCCTGTCATCCTCTCCTAAAGCATAGTAAGATTAAACATGTAATAAATACGTCTTGCCCCAAGGCAAGTTGGATATATTCTCCATCACAAGAACAATTTCACTACATCAAGAAAATATTCATTTCCAATTCTCCTCCATTTTTGTGATAGCCAACTCTTGAAAACTATCATAGTTTTTGTATATATATATATACATATGTATATATATATATATATATATATATATATAATGTGTGTGTATGTATATATATGTGTATACATATATATATATATATATTTTGCCTGTGGTCATGTGGACATTCTGTCCTTATCTACCTGTGCTTTTCTGAATGAGGACTCCTTTTCTGCCTCATTGATCTTAAAGTTTTTATATGCACTACTAACTTGCTTTTAAAATTTATTTACGTTACTTCTTATTCAAAGTTCAAAGTACAACTTGATTTGGATTTTATATCAAGATCAGACATTACATATGTGTGAAGAAAATCAACTGTAAAGGCACATTCAATATTTTGTCGCTTCTGCAAAGAAATAAAATTTTAAAGTGCATGCCTTGTCAAGACTTATATTCTAAATTTGTTGTAAACACCACAAATATTTGAATAATTGTGCAAAAAAATAAACATAATGGATGCATTTAACTGCAAATTAGTGTATGCTTGCTTTAATGCTTTTTGATCTGCAGAGCAATATAATATAGAATCCAAACGTGTGAAAGCACCTATCAAGAAGATTTGTTTATATAATAACATGTTTTTTTGAAGTTAGAAAATAAAAATATATTAACTTGGATGCAAAGATTTAGAATATAAAATTTAGACATAAGAGATCCGAACAGAGACCTGAGCATCTTAGGATATTGCATTTAGGAATCTCCAAAGAGTAGCCAAACTGGTCTTTCCCATTAACATTATCAATTGTGTGTTTTACCAAGGTATTCTATTTTTAATCACAAGTTGTATACTAATTCACATGGCACTTTCTTATGCAATCTGGTCCCCTGCCACTCTACCCAAAAGAAGTTAATTCTAGTTGATCGACATATAATTAGGAAAGTCAATCTTGCTTCATTGATTTGATAATTATTTCATAAATAAATGTCAGGGTTTTAGTTTATTTCTTCGTATAATAAGTTCTAGTCTTTAGAAATAAAATTGCCAAAGAAGAGAGTAAGGAAAATAATACAGGAACCAAATGAGTGAAAGGGTTGAAAAACAGTGACCAGCAATGTCAGTTCAAAAGTAAATAGAGCAACAGCTGTTTTTCTTGAAGATTAGGTTAAAAATAGTGGATAAGCTGCTGTAAAATTTGACCAGTATGGAGATATGTCAGCCAAGGTATCCAATTATACAATATGTAAACATTCACATATTAGATCTCTAAGCAATTTTGATGCCTTGGAAGCAATTACACAACAGAGAAAAGCTGACCAAATGCCAATACATGTCAGTAATTAGTGGTGACTTATCTATATGAAGGATCTAAGAGAGAGAAATCTCTACATCAATTATGGATGCCTTGTTTATGGAATGAATTAGAAGCCACATTGCTATTCTATTCTTTATCATTTCTCAGATGAAATAATGCTTGTCGATCTTTTAACATATTGAAATGCCAGGATAATTTTAACTGCTTCAGATCCATATTGCAAGCCCATGAAGAATCAAGTCAAAAATAGCCATCTTTTGATCTAATCTTATGAAGAATACTTAAAATCTTCATAAGTAAAGTGAAAACTAATTATATTTCCATTAGATTTGTAACATTAAAAATTAAAATATCTCACACAGTGTGAGTTGGTAAATGACTATTCTCTAGCAATTCTGCAGGGAAAAATTAGGCAGTTATATGCTCCACAGAGTAATAAATGTATCTTTCATGAAAATTCAGTTGGTGTTAGTATTCACTAGCATACATATGTCAAATTCATTAATTCTTATAATATGGACAGTATACTTCCCCAAGGAAGCAGTGATTATTCACAGCAATACATTTTCTAGCCTGTTCAGACTAGTAATGTATTATTATAACAATGGACTTAATATTTGCACTCATGATAGTAATTTTTTGCTTATTGTTTGCTCTAGCTTAGTTCCACATATAAAACTATAATTTCTTAAACTTAATTGTTTTGCAAAATGTGGAATTATAAGATCAATCAAATTTGTCAAATCCAGGGAATCTTGGGTCAGACTTAACAGTAACTCCCTAGGCAAATTAATTTCTTCACCTCTGAGAGTTCCAATTTAACTCTTCAAGTAAAGAACATGGAGAGAAAAGATCTGGGAAAAAGTTGACTTTGAACGGTTCACTGTGGGCCAGGGACTGTGCCATTTGCTCTGTAACTTCATGTAGTCTTCACAAGGCTTCTCTAGGGTTAGTTATTATAATTTGAGATAAATTAATGATGCCAGTCTTAAAAATAGAAGTCATACCCAGTCATGTAAAATCACTATTTGTAATAAAATAAGTATTGCTGATTCACAGTCATTAGGATGTATATATATATATATATTTAACTACAAGAATACCATGCTTTATTGTGTTTCACTTTATTGTGCTTCATAGATATTGCATTTTTTACAAACTGAAGGTTTGTGGCCACCCTGTGTCAAGTAAGTCTTTCAGGGCCATTTTTCCAACAGCATTTGCTCACTTTGTGTCTCTATGTCACATTTTGGTAATTCTCACAATACTTCGATTTTTCTCATTATTATTGTTATATTTGTTATGGAAATCTGTAATCGGACCTTGATGTTACTATTGGAAATATTTTAGGGAACCACAAATTGTGCTTATGTAAAAGGGCAGTCTTAATAAATGTTGTATGTGTTCTGACTGCTCCACTGTTGGGCCAGTCCCTGTCTCTCTCCATCTCCTCCAGCCTCCTTATTCCCTGAGACACAACAATATTGAAATTAGGCCAAATAATAAGCCTACAATGGCTTCTAAGTGCTCAAGTGACAGGAAGAGTTGTATGTTGCTCACTTTACATCAAAAGCTAGAAATGATTATACTCAGTGAGGAAGGCATGTTCAAAATCAACATAGGCTGAAAGCTAGGCATCTTGGATCAGTTAGCCAAGTTGTGAATGGGAAGCAAAAGTTATTGAAGGAAATTAAAAGTGCTACTCCAGTGAACACACAAATGATAAGTATGGGAAACAGCCTTATGGCTGATATGGAAAAAGTTTTAGTGGTCTGGATAGAGGATCAAACCAGCTACAACATTCCCTTAAACTTAAACCAAGGCAAGGACCTAACTCTCTTCAATTTTATGAAGTCTGAGAGAGGTGACGAAGCTGCCGAAGAAAAGTTTGAAGCTAGCAGAGGTGGGTTCATGAGGTTTAAGGAAAGAAGTTGTCTCCATAACAAAAAAGTACAAGGTGAAGCAGCAAGGGCTGATGTAGAAGTTGCAGCAAGTTATCCAGAAGATCGAGCTAAGACAATTAATGAAGGCTGCTATACTAAACAAGAGATTTTCAGTGTGGGTGAAACACCCTTCTATTGGAAGAAGATGCCACCTAGGACTTTCGTAGATAAAGAGAAGCCTATGTCTGGTTTCAAAGCTTCGAAAGACAGGCTGACTCTCTTGCTAGGGGCTTATGCAGCTGATCACTTTAAGTTGAAGCCAATACTCATTCACCATTCTGAAAATCCTAGAGCCGTTAAGAATTATGCTAAATCTACTCTGCCTGTGTTCCATAAATGGAACAACAAAGCCAGGAACAAAATGGAACAACACCTGGTTACAAGATGGTTTACCGAATATTTTAAGCTCACTGTTGAGACATACTGCTCTGAAAAAGAAAGATTCCTTTCCAAATATCACTGCTTATTGACAATGGACCTGGTCACCCAAGAGCTCTGAGGGAGATGTGTAATAAGTTTAATGTTGTTTGCATGCCTGCTAACCCAACATTCATTCTGCAGCCCATGGGTAAAGGAGTAATTCTGACTTTCAAGTCTTATAGTTTAAGAAATACATTTTGTAAGGCTATAGGTGCCGTAGATAGTGATTCCTCTGATGGATCTTGGCAAAGTAAATTGAAACCTTTCTAGAAGGGATTCACCATTCTAGATGTCATTAAGAACATTTGTGATTCAAGGGAAGATGTCAAAAACAAATATTAACAGAGGTTCAGAAGAAGTCAGTTTCAACCCTCATGGATGACTTTGAAAGAGTCAAGACTTCAGTGGAGGAAGCAACTGCAGATGTGGTGGAAAAAGCAAAAGAGCTGGAATGAGAAGTGGAGCCTGAAGATGTAACTGAATTGCAGCAATCTCAGGATAAAATTTTAATAAATGAGGACTTGCTTTTTATGGAGGAGCAAAGAAAGTGGTTTCTGAGGGGGAAACTACTCCTGGTGAAGATCCTGTGAAGATTGTTGAAATCACAGCAAAGGATTTTAGAATATTACATACACTTAGTTGATAAACCAGTGACAAGGTTTGAGAGGGTTGATTCCAATTTTTTTTACTTTTATTTTTTTTTAATTTATTTAAAAATTTTTTTTGGAGTATAGTTGATTTGCAATGCTGTGTTAGTTTCTGCTGTACAAAAAAGAGAATCTGTTACACATATACATATATCCACTCTTTTTTAGATTCTTTTCCCATATAGGCCATCACAGAATATTGAGTAGAGTTCCCTGTGCTATACAGTAGGTCCTTATTAGTTATCTATTTTATATATAGTAGTGTGTATATGTCAGTCCCAATCTCCTAATTTATCCCTTCACCCCACGATTCCTCTTTGGTAACCATAAGTTTGTTTTCTACATCTGTAATTCTATTTCTGGGTTGTAGATAAGTTCATTTGTATCCTTTTATTTAGATTCCACATATAAGTGATTATCATATGATATTTGTCTTCCTCTGTCTTACTTCACTCAGTATGACAATCTCTAGGCCCATCCATGTTGCTGCAAATGAGATTATTTTGTTCTTTTTTATTGCTGAGTAATATTCCATTGTATATGTGTACCACATTTTCTTGATCTATTCCTCTCTTGTTGGGCATTTAGGTTGCTTCCTTATCCTGGCTATTGTAACTAGTACTTCAAAAACATTGGAGTGTATGTATCTTTTTGAATTATGTTTTTCTCCGGATATATGCCCAGGAGCGGGATTGCTGGATCATATGGTAGCTCTATTTTTAGTTTTTTAAGGAACATCCATACTGTTCTCCATAGTGGCTGTTTCAATTTACATTCCCACCAGCAGCGTAGGATGGTTCCCTTTTCTCTTCACCCTCTCTGCCATTTATTGTTTGTAGATCTTTTGATGATGGCCATTCTGACTGTTGTGAGAAGATAACACATTGTGATTTTGATTTGCATTTCTCTAATAATTAGTGATGTTGAGCATCTTTTCATGTGCTTTTTGCCCATCTCTATGGCTTCTTTGGAGAAATGTCAATTTAGATCTTCCACCCATTTTTTGATTGGGTTTTTTTTTTTTTGATATTGAGCTGCATGAGCTGTTTGGACACAAACAGAAGGAGAGATATACCATGTTCTTTGATTGGAAGAATCAATATTGTGGAAATGACTCTACTACCCAAAGCAATCTACATATTCAATGCAATCCTTGTCAAATTACCAGTAGCATTTTTCACAAAATTAGAGCAAAAAATTTTACAATTTATATGGAAACATAAAAGACCACGAATAGCCAAAGCAATCCTGAGAAAGAAAAACGGGGCTGGAGGAATCAGGCTCCCTGACTTCAGACTATACTACAAAGCTACAGTAGTCAAAACAGTATGGTACTTAACCAAAAACAGAAATATACATTATTGGATCAGGACAGAAAGTCCAGAGACAAAACCCATGGACCTATTGTCACCTAATCTATGACAAAGAAGGCAAGAATATTTAGTGGAGAAAAGACAGTCTCTTCAATAACTGGTGCTGGGAAAACTGGACAGCTCCATGTAAATGATGAAATTAGAACACTCCCTAACACCATACACAAAAATAAACTCAAAATGGATTAAAGACCTAAATGGAAGGCCAGATACTATAAAACTCTTAGAGGAAAACATAGGCAGAACACTCTTTGACATAAATCACAGCAAGATCTTTTATGACCCATCTCCTAGAGTAATGAAAATAAAAACAAAAATAAACAAATGGGACCTAATTAAACTTAAATGCTTTTGCACAGCTAAGGAAACCATAAAAAAAATGATTCTAATTTTGAAAGAAGTTCTACTGTGGGTAACATGCTATCAAACAGCATTGCATGCTACAGGGAAATCATCCTTGAAAGGAGGAGTCAATCAATGTGGCAGACTTCGCTGCTGTCTTAAGTGATTGCAGCAGCCACCCCAAGTTTCAGCAACCACCACCCTGATCAGTCAGCAGCCATGGACATGGAGGCAAGACCCTCCACCAGCAGAAAGATTACCACTCCCTGAAGGTTCAGATGATGGTTAGTATTTTTTAGCAATAAAGTATTTTAACATTTTTATTTTATATTTTAATTTTATACTTTAAAATATTTAAAAATTTTTAATGTACTTTGTTTTTTCAGACATGTTGCTTTTGTACACTTAATAGACTACAGTTTAGTGTAAAAATAACTTTTATATTCACTTGGAAAAGAAAAAGTTGTGTGATTCACTTTATTGTGATACTTACTTTATTGTGGTGGTCTGGAACCAAACCCATAATATCTGCCAGGTATGCCGTATTTACCCTAGAATGATAAAGGAAACAAAATCATGATAGTAAAAAGAAAGCAATAACCACTTGTTATAATTTACAAAGCTCCTCATGATTTCCATAGGTCATTCATATATATCATTTTAATTTATTTTTTTCATAGTTCTGTAAGTTATACACTGATTTTTTTTTTCTTTTTTTTTCTTTTTAGATAGAAAAACATGCTATGAAGTGAAATTCTCTAAAACTACACTGGGATAACTAGCAGAGTGAGGGCTTAAATCTAGGACTTATGTCTCTAAACATTGTGTTTTCTATACTTTAAAGTTCTGGGAGTTATGTTTGAACTTCATAGAGACATTCCACATGCAGGTCTCTGAATGATTAATGGTAGGCTATGGCAAAGCCATTTAGCTAAGATTAGAGTGCAATTCTACAGAAATGAAGAGGCAGTTTATCTCTCTTCATGCAAAGATAGCTCACTTATAGTATTTTAATATATATATTATATATAATTATAGGATTTTAATTTTGTTTGTTTGTTTGGTTTTATTCATAGCATATTCTTTTCAACTTGGTTAAATTGCTCAGCCACCCCTCCTAAATGCCTAACATCAGAAAACCCTCATGGAGAAATCCTTTCTAAAAACTGTATTCAATGCCATCCTTGTTGAGATGTCTTCCTATAACTTCATGCTCTAAATAATGATAAAAATACATAAATCTCACCATATATTTATATGTATAAGCAAACATATTGTTTGCTTTTCCAGACACATATATTTGGCAATACATAACATTCCAGAAGTGATTTATTGTTACTACTTTCTACTATCTCTATTACTAAAGAACGTAGAAGTATAATACATTACCTATGTTAAATAATCCAAGTCAACATTTCTAGTAATTATTCTATTTTTCTAGTAATTATTCTGTATTTTTCAATACCTTCCTTGGAAAATATCTATATGACTTTCTGTTAGAATAAAATTCAAATATTTTGATGAACAGTCAAACGAATACATTTTCAGTACATGTAGAGAATAAATGACCCAAAAACATAAATCACAGGAATAGCATAATATATGAGATTTTCTGCAGGTGAAAAAGGCTGTTTGGGAGGAGAAGCCTAAAGTTAATTTTTTAGTGAGCTGAGAATAGAGGCGAGGATGTGGAAACCAGTTAAAAGTCAAGAACATATTATTAACTATCTCACGAGCCATGCTAATAAAATAACTATGTACTATTTACTTTCATAAAATATATAGAAGAAATAGATTTTTTTTCAAGATGCTAAAGTGTCGCACAAATATCTAGATACTCCAAAGAAGATATACGATAAATAGTTTGGTATACTTTATGGCAAAGAACAAAATTTCTGTATAGATTAATCTTAGCACAATCCTTTTATGCCTGATTTTAATCTCCGTTAGTAGCAGATTGATTGGGTCTCTATCAACTCCAGCAATTTTCTTTCCTACTTTATTAATAGGTTGTTCCTTTGGATCAATATAACAAGAAGTATTAAATGGGGTACCTTAAACAGATCTAGGTATCCTGTTGCTGCCTATTCTCTTCACGTACTCCACTTATATTCTCTTCTAGAATTGAATGCATGATTTTATGAATTCAAGTAGCCTCAATTATAAAGTGCACTACTAATGGCCAACCTACATATAGATTTTTACTGATTCTTTTTGGGTATATTTTCTAATTTAAATTAAACAACACTCCTGAAATTTTGGTTATTGATTAATAACTCATTATATATTCATCAAGGGCCTATTATTTGATAATCCTTATGCTTGATGCTGGGGAAATAAAGGTTAACAACAACATAAAAGCCAAACTCCTATGCTTATGGAGCTTAGAATTGGTAATAGAAACAGGTATTAAATAAACAATAAAATAAATAAAATCATCACCCTGACAAGTACTATGAAGGAAAATTAATGATTATATGAGAGGTGATAATAAGGTATCTGATCTAATTATGTAGGTCTTAGAAGGTGCCTGACAGAGGTTTGATGACATTGAGATCTAAGGTTGATAAGAAGTAGAGAATGGGGTGGGAAGAGTGTTTCAGGCAAAGTTTTGGTGGCTATAGCACCTGGCCTGGTGCATGTAGTGAGGTAAGCAAGATTGGTGTGGTTGACATTGATAGAGTTGGAAGGAACATTATAGGAAATGAATGTGGAGATGTAGGTCATGTCTTTATTGGCTGTGCTAATAGTAATTTGAAATTGCAGATAACTAAATATAAATTTTTAAAAATTACATTGGATTCAGTGTTTGAAATATTTGTGTATGTTGTGTACATGGATATCAGGTGGAGAAGGGAGGTATGGGAATACCAGTCATTAAATTTTGCAATCACCTAAGTGTGAGACGAAGTGACCGGGGCTAACGACAACAGAGGAGAGTGGATAGACTTAAGATATAGTGAAGGAGAAAAATAGTAGGGCCTAGAAATAAGAGAAATCTGACAACAGAAAAAGGGAGATGTAAAACATTATTCTCATGTTTCTAAGATACTAGGATTAGGTGGCTCTTGCACAACTAGAAGGATGATAATATCTGTCACTGAGTTAGAAAGCTTTGAATCATGGTCAGATTTGGGGAAGAATATTGAGAGTTCAAGCTTGGTCACATTTAGTGTCGGGTGGCTGGGAGATGCCCAAAGGAAGATGTTGTGTAGGTAGTTGATTGTATATGCATAAAAGAGGTCTTAGCCAGAGTAATATTCTTGTGTGTCAACAGCATAATACAGAGTAATGGAAGCTTTGCTTTCTATAGAAATTTATGTTTCTAAAATTTTTTAAATTTGGCATAATACTTTGATGGAGCAATATGAAAATATTTCAAAATTCAATTTTGCAATTTTATTATAAACAGC
Organism: Balaenoptera ricei; assembly: GCF_028023285.1. Lineage (NCBI taxonomy): Eukaryota > Metazoa > Chordata > Mammalia > Artiodactyla > Balaenopteridae > Balaenoptera > Balaenoptera ricei. Next base: position 140,852,699 of record NC_082642.1, read on the forward strand.
AGTAACTGTATGACACCTTGGAAACTAAAATTAATTTAGAGCTGTTGAAATTACTACAGGGTTGGCTTTATGGGGGCTTATATCAGAGAACAAATTATTTTATTTACAACTCAATGCATACAATTGACAGGCTGACAGTTCCCCTAAGAGAGAGTCAGAAATTATTGCAAAAAGAAGCTAGTTTAATTGTGTGTTTAGTGTATACGTGTGTGTCCATGTAATTTATTTAACAAACACATATATAGAACTGTAATATTCCAGAAAGTATTCTACTTGCTTTATTTATTTTAACTCAGTTAATCCTCAAAAAATCCTCAATGATATAGGAACTTTCAGTTTTCCCTTTTTGAAGATAAGGAAAATAAATTATGAAGGAGCTAAGTGTCTTTTTATAGTTCATCCAGCTAGTAAAGGAAAAGGTTAGAAATCAAACATTGTCAGCCAGCTTTCAGTGTCCCTACTCTTGTGTAGATGGCACTATTATTTCACTTATTTACTTGCCCACCCTCCTTGTCATGATTCCTTACCCCAGTCCCATTGCCATGACTTGTGTTGATTTCCTATGGGAAGAAGACTTTTCCCCTTCTCATTTGATCATGCTTGGCCATTTGACTTGCTCTGGCCAGTGGACTGTAAACAGAAGTGCAAGATGCCAGTCTAAGCATACAATTTAAGAATCATCAAGTGCTTTTACTACTTTTTTTCTGCTTCAACAACAGTTTGTAACATGTAAGCTCTACTCCTTCAATCTGGGTCCCAGGATAATGAAGCTTGATTGTTACTAACTTTCAACTACTGTGTATTGATTCTTCACAAGAAAAACCTGGTTTTTTTATAAGCAAATAAATGATGTACTCAAGATATTAAATGCTTTAATCCCATGGAATGACATCACCACAGATATCCTTTTGAAAGTACATATTGCTTTTTCAACTACATTTTCTCATTAAAACTAGAACTTTTGCAATAAACTTTGGACAATTGGAGATCCTCTAATTATTTTACTGAGATTCACCCATATAAAACATTTTCTAATAACAATGTAAATTTGGTGTATTTAAAATTTAATGTTTTATTTTACTTAGAGCTTAATAAGTGGAGAAGTATGGATACATCCTTAATCAAGTATTCCAAGTTAACACCGTAAGTAATGAGACAAATCCTACACACCTTGATGACATGCAAAGTAGGTCACATGATAATATTTTGACATTACTGAAAAAATGCATAATCTCAATATAATCCTGAAAAAAAGCATCAGACAAACCCAAATTAAGATGCATGTTACTGAACAGAGCTCTTCAAAAGTATCATGGCAAGGAAAGACAAGGAAATACTGACCCTGAAATTTAAAAAGAAAATTCACAGAAAAATTAGTAAAATTATGCAAAAGAATCTGTACAATATTTAACAGTATAGTACCCATTCTAATTTTCTGTTTTTTAATAGTACTATGCATACATAAGTTGTTAACGCTAGGATAAGCTGAATGAAGGGTGCACATATACTGTGATCGATTTTTGCAACTTTTCTAGAAATCTAAACTCATTTTAAAATTAAAGAAATAGTTTTGTATCAGATGAATCTTTCATTTCTTAATGCTATAAAATTTAACAAGCAAAATCTGAATGTTTTCATCAAAATATTATATTTCCATCATATAACAAGTCATCCAGAATATTGCCTTAAACTATTTATTTTTCAAAATTCCTTGGATCAGTTGTTGATGGTCTGGACCTGCCTAGCTGATCTTTCTGTTGGGCTTTCTCATGTAAACTGAAGGGTTATCTAGCAGGTGGATGGTTAAATCTTCTGGCTGGGGTACCTTATTTTGCTGCCAAGTGGCCTTTGATCCTCCAGCAAGCTAGCTCAAGCATTTTTCACATGGTGGTCTCAAGGTTTCAAAAGCAGAAACAGGATAAGTCCCATTGTTCAAGTGTTTCGTAATCATTTTCTTAAATAATATTTGTTAACGTCATATTGGCTAAAACGAATTACATAACTTATCTCTTAATGGAAAGAGCTACAATATCACAATACAAAGTAAGGTCTATAGTCAGAGATGGAAAGAATATGTGATCCTTCTTTGTGTAATCTACCATGCTTGCCCATTTTATCTCAGTCTTCTTTATACATTAGATGTTTTTCTTTGTGTTTTAGAAATAACTATCTCTTCAATGCCAGAGATTATGTCTAATTAGTTCTTTGTATCTAGCATAATGCAAGAATTAACTGCTAAAGAATAAATTAATGATTGATTAAATGAAATAGTTATTAGCCTACTTATAATGATGAACAGGAATTTGGGAGACTTGGCATTAAAATGGAAAATATGTTATGTATTAATCTTTATTTGTATTCATAATGCTGTGCACAATTTTCTATAAGACTTTTAGGCTTTTGTCTTTCAGTTCTGTCATTTACCTAATTTTTCTTTTATTTTCATTCTAATAAATGATCCACTTTGGCTATACTTAAATTCTTTCTCTTCTGTATTTTGATTTTCAGAAGATCCATATCTATTACATTTATTATGTTTATTGACTTTTTATTGATTTTATTAATATAATTGTTTACCTCCATAGATACTTGTTGAATTCTTACTATGGGACAAACAAAACGTTAGATTGTTCTCAAAATCATATTTCCCAGAATTTTTAATGACCAGTTTTCTTGTTGCTCAGGTATCATATAAGTTCTATTTTATTGCTTTATTTCAAAAAATCAAATGCTTTGGACTTTATCACTGTTTAATACCAACACCATCATCAATAACAAAAACAAAATTGATGAATGATTTCAAATTTAAATAATGAATACTTAATAAACAAACCATAGAAAATACAGTTCACAAATAAGAATTATGAAGATTTATATTAAAATTATATTAAATTAAACTGTTTTATTTGATAAAGAAACAATACCATATAAACATTAATAATTTTTAAACCTGGAGTGTTTAAAAAGTTTGTTTTTAGTTATTTGAGGAAAACATCTGGTTTTCTTCATTATTTTATATTCAGCACCTGCTTCAATGGTTGATAAATTGTAAACAAACAAAAAATTCAGTTAGAGTCATGAAGTAATAAATGACTATGGCTGGCATTTTCAACAGAGTAGGTACATCCCTGGAAAATCCATCCTTTAACTGTTTATTCCCTTCATTCACATTCAACTGTGAAAAGAAATGTTTCTTTATTAAATGTCTTTTATTAATGAATGACTTTGCCTAAGCATCCTTTACATGGAAGAAAAAAATGCATACTGCTGGAATATTAAAGTGAATTAATTTTCTTTTAATTTACTACCTCTCCTATAGTCCTTTTTATGGTCATGGCTTATATATTTTTCTTACACTTTTTGAAAAACATTAGAGGAACATTAACTTGAGGGAGCTGTACTTTTAGCATCTCCTTGAGAAGAGTAAAAACATTGTATGCTAACAGGTACCTCTAGCCCCCCATTTCTTTAGATATTCCACATAGCCTCTGTTTCTTGTAAAGAAAATCCTTAAGGAGAGCAGTCACTTCTTAGCACTTTGTTTTTTACAGAAGATAAGAACATATTTCTTTTACCCTACTTTACTAATGCACAAAGCCTTTGCATATTTAAGAAAATAAATAAAAACAACCGTAAGCTTAAAGGAAAATATGAGAAAAAGAGAGAAAAACAAATCGAATTTACTTTCCTTTTATCTGTCAGTTTTCCTTCTTCATTTATTTTCTACAACAAATCCATTCCTCAACAACTGATAATAACACTTGAATTAACAGTCTGTCTCTAATCAAGTCTCTCTCTAATTCAGTTGTTTTTTATTTCCCGTTCCTAGACTCATCAGCATTCTCCTCCTGAGGAAAGCAAGCAAATCATTAATTAACATAAACAGTGGTTAACCGGAAAATCAACAAGCTTCTAATACGCAATCAAAACCAGTCATTTACGTAGAATACACCCTATAATCAGGACAGAGCCATTGTGCATAGCAAGTAAGAGGTAAGTATAGAATATTTGTCAGGCCACAGTAATCTAAGATTGTAGAGCATAAATTATTTTTTTTTATCAAATCAATCCACTTAGAGCAGCAAAATCACATCTACCATATTTAAGTGATAAACGATCTGTAGAGTAGTGTAGGTAAAGAGCACTCAATCATTTCCCAAGATATCCATATGTCCTTTGGATCCACCCCAGGGTGTTTCAAAACAGCAAGAAGCATATTTGAGAAATAGTTCATCCCTTTGCTTTGCAGTACTAACTAATATAAAGTAGTACTTAAAGCTATGTGTTTCTGTTCTGAAGCTTATTGTCTACTATATTTTCCTTCTACAATTTGATTTTACCTGCACGGTAGATTTGTTTTATATTGAAACAGATCTGAAAAATTATAGAGGACTAAAAGCATCAGGTTTATGAACTGTCTTGGATGAATTCACCCTTATTTCTTTTGAATAATAATAAGAAGAGAACAGAAGATTCAGCTCAATACAATAAAACCTGCTAAGTTATACTGATCCTCTCATCACTCATATTTCTCCTCTATTTTATAAGCACAATATGACATCTGATTTCTTTCTTTATATAACAATATTTTAAAATAATTTATTATTGTTATGTATGACAAACAACATAATAGTCAATACTAATTACATTGGGAAAAAAACATATGACCCATATATTTTTAAAATTATAATACTAAAACTTGTGTGGAATATGGGATAAAATGACAAAGAGGCTGGTTATCTATAGACCAAAAAAATATATAGTTAAAATCACAGGGAGATCAGCTCCGTGCTTTGTGACCACCTAGAGGGGTGGGATAGGGAGGGTGGGAGAGAGACGTAAGAGGGATTCACTTTGTTATAAAGCAGAAACTAACACACCATTGTAAAGCAATTATACTCCAATAAAGATGTTAATATAGATATATATATATATATGTAAGCATATCTTCCATCTCTTCTCTAACCTTTAACTTTTTTTCTTCTGACAAATATGACTCTCCCCTGAAGGTACTGATTTCCCTGCAGTCCTTTTAGAGGTGACTACTTTTTTTGTCCTTGGCCCTTTTCCTAGTGAGTCTGGAGCTAGAAGCATCACTACTCCTCATTACCCCCTTCTAATAACTTTCACTCCTGCTTCCCTACACTCTCAGCTTCAAATCTCATGTTATCAGACTACGTTACCATGATTCTTCACTGCTGCTGTCATTTAATGACACTACCTTGTTTGCCTTTATTTAAGACAATCTCAATGTCCCAATAATAAATATTTCTAGTACTCTGGAGTCTTGATTTTTCTCCAAGAGTTATCTTGATCTCTAAATTATATCAGCTTCTCAATCCTCTGTTAAACCATTAGTTTTGTTGTTAACAGTGGTATGTGTTTCTTTTAAAATTACCAAGTCTACAATTCTTCTATGCTCCTAATTATGGGGATTCACTGGCCACTGATTTCTATATTCTAGCTCATTTCTCCTAGAACATGGAGTTCAGTAATTCTGCAACTCCATTAGGACCTCCAATTTCTTGACCCTACCACCTTCTCCGCGTCCCTCACCCTTTAGATATTCTTACTCCATTCCCTGGACCCCCCTTTCCTTGCCTTGTTTTATTTGCTTGGAAAAAACACTTTGTATTTATTTTGCACGTGCAGATATGCCAGGAAAGCTGGAGAAGAAAACACCACCATGGTAATTCAGCTCACAATAAATCCACAGCCACAAAACGGAAGGTGCTCTTGGTGCTGTTAGAATATCTCATCTTTGCCTTAACCTCTTCACTTTTTCACTCAACTCACCTATTCAATACTTAACACCTTTCCCCTCTTCTCGAGTCTCCTCCCCATTTTTATTTTTAGCTAATTATCTTGATTCCTACTTCTCTGAAAAAGTCAAGCAACTACTAGAAAGCACCAAAACTTTCCACCATCACAAACACACATGCACACCACTATTTGTCTTACCATTTGTATCACATTTCCCTGCCTGTTACCATAGATAAATTATTCCTACTCATGCCATATATCTGAGCCCTCAATTTGGACACTATTTTCAATCCCCTATACAATGAAATATTACTCAGTCATAAAAAAAAAATGAAATTGAGTTATTTGTAGTGAGGTGGATGGACTTAGAGTCTGTCATACAGAGTGAAGTAAGTCAGAAAGAAAAAACCAAATACCATATGTTAACACATGTATATGGAATCTACAAAAAAAAAAAAAAATGGTTCTGATGAACCTAGGGTCAGGACAGGAATAAAGACCCAGACATAGAGAATGGACTTGAGGACCCGGGGAGGGAGAAGGGTAAGCTGGGAAGAAGTGAGAGAGTAGCATTGACATATATACACTACCAAATGTAAAATAGATAGCTAGCGGGAAGCAGCTGCATCTCACAGGGAGATCAGCTCTGTGCTTTGTGACCACCTGGAGGGGTGGGATAGGGAGGGTAGGAGGGAGACACAAGAGGGAGGGGATATGGGGATATATGTATACATATTGTGATTCACTTTGTCATACAGCAGGAACTAACACAACATTGTAAAGCAATTATACTCCAATAAAGATGTTAAAAAAAAAGCAATCTGTTCATTTTTAAAGGCAAAAATATAATCATAATTTTTATGTGTTTTCCCCTTTTACTGCAATTTCATATATAATATGCTAGTAATTTCAGAGAGGAGGGTACACTTTATGGAGTGGGAGATTTTATTTTATTTTTTTATTTTCCTATAATGTTCTTTCTATTACTAACCTCTGATGTTATTAAATCCCACTGCAATATTCTTCTTGAAATAGAGCCTATATGAAAAGTACAATTCTTCAGAAATTTCATTAAGACCAGCCCATGAACTGCTTCCTTATTTATTCCTGCATGAACAGCGTTACTCTTACCTTTCTCATGGCACTCACCCATCATTATGTCTGAGGAAGGAAATCAGATTTTCAATTTTCTGGGCAGTGAGAAGGGGATTTCTGTTTTTCAAGAGCCTAAAATCCTAGGTATTATTTACACAGTGTGAATTAACATAGGTTAACAGCAGATAAGGTTTTAAAGTGTTTTATGACTATGGGGAATAATGAACAATTTTTTAGATTAAAAAAAATAAACCTGTCATGACTGTGTTTTCCACAATGAAATAGAGAAATAAAGGATCTATTCGCTTTATCTACCCACTTTTGGAAAAAAGGATTGAAGTGGCAAAGAATTTATGTGTGTTGCTTTTTGAAAGACCATCTTTACAAAATAAACATAGTGTGAAGGATCACTGTTGGTTTTACTTTATATCAGAAATACACCTCCAGTGTTAAAATATTGTGTTTCCCTTCTTCTAAACTACTCTCCAATTTTTCTATTATCTGAAGTCAAGATCTTTTGAAGTCTGGATCAAGGATATCCAAAGGGTCTGCTTAATTGATTACTTCAAAATGACAATTATTTTTCACATTTCCTTTAACTATTGTTTCCTGAGGTTACGGTTTGCAACTCTTCCCAACATCTAGCTTCCCCTTGGCCTCCCTCTGGCCTAACTGGTTGGCACTCAACCCAGGCCACCTGGTCTCCATGACTCTTTAGGTAACAGAGGACCTGTGAGAGTCCCTGCCCTCTAAGGAGTGTGCTCTGCCCATTTGTTCTTGAAATGACAAACCTATAGAAATGGAGAACACAATAGTGGTTGGCAGATATGTGGGGGGGGTGAAAGGAAATTAGATGTGATTCTAAAATAACAATACAAGGAATCCTTGAGGTAGTGCAACTGTTCTGTATCTTGAAAGGTGGTGGCCGTCAAATGAATCTACTTATGTGATAAAGGGACATAGAAGTAAACACACATACACATAAACTCGTGAATACAAGTAAAACTGGGGAAGTCTGTACAAGATGGATGGATTATATCAATGTACAATTTCTGGTTGTGATATTGTATACATATTAGGAGAAATTAGGTAAAGTCTGGAAAGAATCTGTCTGTGTTATTTCTTAGAACTGCACAAAAACCTACAATTATGAAAATGAAAAGCTTAATTAATAAACTTGACAAAGGTGCATGGTGCACTGTTTCATTAATAAAATACAGAATATCACCCACAGATTCAAGATAAATACTACAGAGCTACTGTAATTGGTAACAGGATTTTTTGGAAAATCAGACTATAATTTGCAACCTGATATCTTGTGAGAATTTAGAGAAAACCATACTCTATTTAGGAGCAGAAATACAAGACTCTTCTGATTTGTAAACTTTGGAGCTTGTGAAACATAAGGAGAAATATTAAGAACGTAGCTGTTATCATTAATTAATGCCGACACTTAAAAATATTGCTATAGTTATTAGAGTTGAAATGACAGCTACAATAACAATAAAAAGAAAAATCATTTCATATCTAGTAAAATTGAGGCAGGAGATAGATGGGCTCCAGGTTAGGTATTTACAACTGGCCTCCTGTTTACATTTCATGGGGCAGGGAAAAGTGGCTTCAGACCGGACACTTACAACTAGTCTCCTGTTTGCATTTCCTGAGACAGGAGGTAGATGGGTTCCAGGTTAGACATTTAAATCAGCTTCCTATTTTCTCTCAGACTGGAACCTACGAAGGGACAGGATAAATAGCCAGGCTTTGTCTCTTGTGGACGCTTTAAGACAACAGTCATGGCAAGAACAAAGAGGCGCAAAACCTCATTTGAGTAAGGGATCAAGGGATTTCCACTTCCCCCCTCCTTGGGGCAAGGGAGACACTACACATGCGCAGAAAGGCTCCTTGGGGGTCAAAAGTCAGGGGGACAATGCCAGGAGATAATGAGTCTTGTTTCTCCCAGACGCCTTCATGTCAAGATCCATCTCGGCTGAGAGGTGCGTTTGCACCTAAGGGGAGGGTCCTTAGACAAATTAGCCAGGGGGACACAAAACAAGATGATTGGCCAGAAGGAAGACAAAGACCCGGAAAATTGCCCCCTTATAAAGAATTTAAACTTCCCGAAGGCGCGACTCTCTCTCTGAGTTTGCCCTTGCGTCTTTCCGCATGTACCTTGCTTTTCCAATAAGTTTCTACTTTTCTCTTTAACTTCTGCCTCCTCGCTTAAATTTTTTTTCTACAAGACAGGCAAGAACTGGGGATCCAGGGCCTAGCCACTGGCCTCTGTGATCTAGTGGTTAGGACTCCCAGTCCGGGAACTAAAATCTTGCTTCCAGCTACTGCTCGCTACTGCTCGCTACTGCTTGCTGCAAGCTGCCCCTTACTGCATCCGAAATCCAAACCCCTTTTCAGAAATACGGGAAAGTGGGAGAAATCCTACAGAAATTTGAAAGCTCACGTGGATATTGCAAGCATGTCATAAATAAGACAGTTAAATGTCATGCAACCCTTTCTTTCTATTCTATCATTTTGATCCTAAAATAAGGGCATGCTTTCAATGTTCCCTTTGACTTGTTTCTAGGTTTACCTTTTCAAATATGGTAAGCATTTGATATAGTTTCTGCATGCTTGAAATTAACTATATTTAAATTCCTTTAGCTTTCCTAACTACCAATAATTTTTAAAAAAATAAAATTTTATTTTAAGCTTAGCATATCATATAGTTTTATCCTTCATTGAAAATATATAACAGTGCATTAAATTTCTCATAGTGACCATAATATCAAACAAATAATGACAAATACTTAAAAGTTCTTCATTTGGTAACTACCTCAAAAATTCTTGTATTAAATACTTTCCAAAACACTGTTATTAAATTAAAAAAAAATTTCCAGTTTTCTTAGTCACCATCACGGTAAGAATTTTTTTAAAAATCATGTCTGCATTTTTCCTTCATAAATTTTTTTTGTTTCACTAAACTCATAAGTTGAGCAATTTAATTTTAAAATGCCCCAAATATTTGGCTAATACATAGAAACAAAATAAAGAGTAAGTATATGTTCATTAAATTTTCTTTTTGCTAGAATTAAATACTAGTTTGTGGCAAATTTACATGAAAACAACTAAAGGGACTCAAAAAGGAAAAAACAAAACAAAAAATAATTTTGAACCAGATGTCCCCACTACATATCCCATAGACATATAAAATATAATGAATAAAATGCTTCTGAAGCTCAAAAATTTTCATGTAGATTCTCCTAATGTTATGCTTATTTAAATAAGCCAAGATGCCCAAATATTTGTGCTTTTCTATTAAATCAATGACTAAGAAAATGACTTTTAATTTAACTACTCTAATATGTATTCAGTATCGTCTGAGTCTTTATTAGTTTGCCAGGGCTGTCATAACAAAGGACCACAAACTGGGTGATACTGGTTTAATGTACATTTATTTTATCACAATTCTTGAGGCTATAAGGCCAAGATCAAGATGTCAGAAGGTGTGGTTTCTTTCGAGAGCTTTCACCTTGGCTTGCAGATGGCTTGTGTCTGTCTTCTCTCTGTTTCTTCCCATGGTTTTTCCTCGGTACATTTCTGTGTCCAGATTTTCTCTTCTTATGAGGAAACCAAACATATTGGATTGGAGCCCACCCTACTGACCTCATTTTTAACTTAATTACCTCTTTAAAATCCTATAACTGAATACAGTGACATTCTGTTGTACTGGGGTATAGGACTTGTTCACATGAATTTTAGGGAGATTCAATTCATTCCATAAAAGTAGCAAACACCATTCTGGTTTCAGTTTCCCACAAAAAATTTTAACTGGTATTATATTCATGACACATCCTCCATGTTCCTAAGATTCCAGTTTTCCCATATCTTATTTCCCCATTTATGCTATCATTTCTACCTCTTGAAAAACGAATCATAAAAATGTCGGGGCTCTAGTAAAGATTTACCTTATTGGATTGGAAGAATCAACATTGTGAAAATGACTATACTACTCAAAACAATCTACGGATTCAATGCAATCCCTATCAAACTACCAATGGCATTTTTCACAGAACTAGAACAAAAATTTTCACAATTTGTATGGAAACACAAAAGACTCTGAATAGCCAAAGAAATCTTGAGAAAGAAAAACAGAGCTGGAGGAATCAGACTCCCTGACTTCAGACTATACTACAAAGCTACAGTAATCAAGACAGTATGATACTGGCACAAAAACAGAAATATAGATCAATAGAACAGGATAGAAAGCCCAGAGATAAACCCATGCACATATGGTCACTTTATTTTTGATAAAGGAGGCAAGAATATACAATGGAGAAAAGACAACCTTTTCAATAAGTAGTGCTGGGAAAACTGGACAGCTACATGTAAAGGAATTAAATTAGAACACTCCCTAACACTGTACACAAAAATAAACTCAAAATGGATTAAAGACCGAAATGTAAGGCCAGACACTATAAAACTCTTAGAGGAAAACATAGGCAGAACACTCTATGACATAAATCACAGCAAGATCCTTTTTGACCCAGCTCCTAGAAAAATGGAAATAAAAACAAAAATAAATAAATGGGACCTAATGAAACTTAAAAGCTTTTGCACAGCAAAGCACACCATAAACAAGACGAAAAGACAACCCTCAGAATGGGAGAAAATATTTGCAAATGAAGCAACTGACAAAGGAGTAATCTCCAAAATTTACAAGCAGCTCATGCAGCTCATATATCAAAAACAAACAAATAAGCCAATCCAAAAATGGGCAGAAGACGTAATTAGACATTTCTCCAAAGAAGATATACAGATTGCCAACAAACACATGAAAGGATGCTCAACATCACTAATTATCAGAGAAATGCAAATCAAAAGTACAATGAGGCATCACCTCACATCAGTCAGAATGACCATCGTCAAAAAATCTACAAACAGTAAATGCTGGAGAAGGTGTGGAGAAAAGGGAACCCTCTTGCACTGTTGGTGGGAATGTAAATTGATACAGCCACTACAGAGAACAGTATGGAGGTTCCTTAAAAAACTAAAAATAGAACTACCATATGACCCAGCAATACCACTACTGGACATATACCCTGAGAAAAACATAATTCAAAAAGAGTCATGTACCACAATGTTCATTGCAGCTCTATTTACAATGGCCAGGACATGGAAGCAACCTAAGTGTCCATCGACAGATGAAAGGATAAAGAAGATGTGGCACATATATACAATGGCATATTATTCAGACATAAAAGGAAATGAAACTGAGTTATTTTTATCAAGGTGAATGGACCTAGAATCTGCCATACAGAGTGAAGTAAGCCAGAAAGAGAAAAACCAATACTGTATGCGAACACATATATATGGAATCTAATAATAATAATAATAAGGATCTGAAGAACATAGGGGCGGCAAAGGAATAAAGATGCAGACGTAGAGAATGGACTTGAGGACATGGGGAGGGGGAAGGGTAAGCTGGGACGAAGTGAGAGAGTGGCATGGACATATATACACTATCAAATGTAAAAGAGATAGCTAGTGGGAAGCAACCACATAGCACAGGGAGATCAGTTCTGTGCTTTGCGACCACCTAGAGGGGTGGGATAGGGAGGGTGGGAGGGAGACGCAAGAGGGAGGAGATATAGAAATATATATATAGGTATAGCTGATTCACTCTGTTGTAAAGCAGAAGCTAACACACCATTGTAAAGCAATTATACTCCAATAAAGATGTTAAAAAAAAAATTGTGTTGAAGGAGACCAAAAAATAGTAATTTAAAATTCCTTTACAAATCTCCATTAACTGTCTTAGAGGGGGAGCGGAAGCTTGTATTTCATTGACTGTAGTTTATGCAAATAGGATCAGAGGAATTAACCAAAAAAAATGATTTACCTTATAAGTTATAGCTTAAAATTTTTTAAATGATTCAATTTTATATGTTTATAATTTTATCATTAATAAAAATCTACAGTAAACATATTATATGTATATATATAAAATATTCTATTTTTCACATTTAAACCCTAAAGAGTATGTAAATTGCTCCACTATATGACATTTTATGATTAATTTATTTGATTGAAAGAACAAAATGTGTTGTTAAACAGGACCTATATTATGAGAAATTATATGAGCTATGTAGATTCCAACAAGAGATAAAATAAATCAATTTGTTTAATCAGCTTCATAAATCTGTTTCAGAAAGATTACTAAATATGACTTCTCTTTTAATATAAGTAATTTGGCAATGGGACAATGCCGTTAAAGCAAAAAAGAGGTGTAAAACCACAGCACAGAGCTAATGAAGGTAGAGTGTGATGCCTGCTGCCAATTTAGAAGGCACTGAGAACCATCTAAGCATGAAATCAGAGCAGATGTAAGAAAGGCAAAAACACTTTAGTTATTAGTTTCTTGTTGCCATTGTAACAAATTGCCACAAACTTATTGTCTTACACAATGCAAATGTATTTTCTTTAGTTCTCGATGTGAGAAGTACAAAATGAGTCTTAAGAGACCAAAATCAAGGTATCAGCAGGGGTGATTCTTTCTGGAGGCTCCAGGGGAGTAACCATCCCCTGCTAGCTGGCAGCTGGCAGCTGGCAGCTGGCAGCTGGCAGCTGGCATTCCTTTGCTTGTGGCCACATCACTCCAATCTCTGCTCTTTACCTCACATTGCCTTCCTCCTCTTCTCTGGTCACATATTCCTTTACCTCCTTCTTATAAGGACACTTATGATTACATTTAGGGCCCACGTGGATAATCCAGGGTAATCTCCCCTTCTCAAAACCCTCAACTTTATTACATCTGCAAATTCTCTTTTGCCACATAAGACAACATTCACAGGTTCCAGGGACTAGGACCAGGATATCTTTGGAGGTTATTATTACTACAATCTATATTTTCTTCAATTTCTTGAATACAACTTCATGGGATACTTAAAATTTATCAACCTACAATATGTAACAAAGTATTTTGGGAGCAGAGTTAGTGTGTCAATTTAAGGGTCTGTCTAAGTATATGTAGGAAGCTCTAGACTTCTTGTGAAGCACGAAGTAGGGATATACAAAGGGCTATTTCTCACCCAAATTAGTCCTTTTTCACACTTAAGAATCTAACGTCCCTATATAGAGCTAGAGGCATTGCTGTTTATTCACGAGCGTGTTTAAAATTCTTATAGATCCCAAAATATAAATAAAATCCATTGCATTAGAAAATCTTTTTGAGATTAAGTTTTCTTCTGTATAATCAGTACTCTCATACAGGTTATCTTACTAGGATGTATCTGGCAATAATATCACATACTTAAATACATCCATTTAAAATAATTTTCTGGTTATTTTAGACATATTCATCTTGTTACTATACCTAGATTGAAAACTCCTTAAGGAAATAAGATCACTGCATATGTATTCTGCAGTTGCAATAGCTTATATCCATTCTTAAAGACAGCCCTGGAGGATCACTGTCTTCCTCTACAGGGATGAGAGAGCTTTTTTTTGTATATTTGATTTTAATATTTGTGGTTCAATAACACACAGATTTCACTTACCCCCTTTTTATGATGCTAACCTAGGTGTTCTTAGGATTCTAAAGTTTATATTTCAACATACAAAATTATATCCTAAATTATTCTAGCACAGCTATTCTTGTATCTGAAGGCTTCAGACCTTCTTCAAAGGTCAGCATTCCCCACCTTATTCTCTAAGGACACTTCCTCATGTGTAACAAAATTTTTATAATCAAAGACAACATAAGAACATAAGGACAATGTCACAATTTTTTTAATGAAATATAATGTATTTAATGCACAATTTTGTTTTGTTTTCATTTTAACATTGTGTTCATCCAATCATGAACTTAGTGTAAACCAGTAATTAGTATCAGCCAAGTCTGTTCTGACTGCTCAGTTGCTTGCACCATACCCATAAATATTATGAATACTATCCCTAGCTTTGATTTAATTTTGGGAGCCTTTAAAGGTCCTTTTGTTTTCTATAAAAAGATGGTTATATTAGGATTTTAGTTGTTTTCTGTAGTTTTTTAATATAGCCATACTTATCACAACAAACATTTGACAACCTTAGGTCAATACTCTCTCTATATTTATTAATTTACTTAAGTATATATTTTCTGTATTTATGCATTTATTTTCATTTATTAACATTTTATAGTTCAGGAAATGCAAAAATCAGCTGGCAAATATATTAGATTATTTTGGTACTTCATAGACAGACCCTCCTCAACAAAAGATTAACTGAGGTTTTCATTCACTAGGTAAAACAGTTTATTTTATTTTACTGATGGAGGTTTCTTAAAGGATGATTTTACCAGAGACCAAAGTGTTATTAATATGTTTTTATTTGTATGTTGCCTGAGGTAGTAGATGAGAAAAAATGTCTTAGCTCATTTCCTTTGTAAAATCCGTAATGCACAGAATTTGAAATAGGAAATAAGCCATGGAACAGACTGAAATAAACTCATAAAATTAAAAGAAGCTTAAGATAAAATGAGACATATTCCACACACATTTATAAACACACTGCTTTAAAGGTGATAGCAAATGTGTTAAATGTGATAGACAGCGAGGTATGATGAACAGTATGCTAAATGCAGCCTTCAGATACAAGACTAAGATCTTTAAGTGAGTAAAAATCTCACAGGTCCTCTAGCCAAATCTCATTACCTGTAGAAATATCTCCAAATGTCCCTGGCCACTATTCATCTTTTTCTGCTTAGAACTTGCAGGATTGGAATGCTTTCTACCTCAGCCTACGGTTATTATGAAAAGTCTCAGGTGTTCTAGACATCTTCCTAGAATGGAACACAGTTTCTCATCTGTTAATTTTACCCCTTGCTCTTGGCCAGAAAGACTGCCTAACCACTTTTCAAAATATAATGAGCTTAAATACCTTAAAAATTATCAGGCCTCTTTTTAGTTCTCTCCATCCAAAGTGAAAATGTTCATTTTATATACTACTACTTTCAGTCTTGAAGCTTAATCTCTTCAGATATACGAAGAACTGAGACTAATATTTACTTAATCTCTTTATAATTAATCTCAGATTTAATTGAAAAAAAATTAATTGAAAAAATTTATTGAATTTTTTGAATTCAATTGAATAATTTTTGAAATTTTTGAATTCAATTGAAAAAATGCTCAGATCTTAAATATACAGTGTGATGAATGTTGACTTTCATGCCCCATGTAAACATCAACCCAAAACAAGTTACAGAATATTTGCTTTATTCTGAAAAGTTCCTTCATAATATAATTTCCAGTTGCTTCCCAACACTGAGAGGCAACCTTCGATCTGTTCTCTATCATCAGGAATTAGAGTAAAGAGATAACAGTTCAGCATCTGTCAGGAAGGGAGGAAAAACTCAAAAAATTTTGGCAATGATTAAGATATGTGGATGGTGCAGGGGATCCCATAGAAAATATCAAAAGGTGATTTCGGGAGTGTGGGCAAGCAAACAAATAAACACTATGTCCTCTGGGTATTTCTAAAAAGAGTAAGACATATCTATGGAACAAATGATTTTTCTAAGATGCATCTGTGATTGTTAATTACCACATCATTAAAAAAAGAAATTTGACAGGAGTGCCTGATTTTGCTCTCCTTTAGCACAAACCATGGTTCCATGTCACATTTCCTTTCTTCATAGCCATAATCCTAAAATGACTGATGCCTCTGTCACTGTCTTTGTGCAGTGCCTCTGTTTATGTGTCACTGTACCTATATTAATGTATTTATATTACTGGGTAACTAAATTTAGTGTAGATTTTACTCTGTACATTGCACTTCCAAGATGCTTGTGGTTATTTTTCTAGATGGTTCTGTCAGGAGTTTCAGCCATGATAGTGACATAGGGACAAGGGGACAATGACCCATCATGAATGTTTCCCTCAATAAAGTATCTCCTATAAATTAAGTCTAGTTGATGTTTAGACTTGCATTGCTCAGATTTTTGGTGAGATTTCCCTATCATCTGAGATTTATTCCAAAGTTTTTCCCCATTAGAATAGCATTATTGAATACCCCTAATATTTCTCAAAGTCCTCAGGCAGTTCAATTCTCTTCTGATGAATGATTGATCTCATCTGGGTTTAACCACCTGTGGCTGTTTTCCTTATCTCCTTTCTGTTGAAGAATCCGTACATATTCTCACATGCACATACCACTGTGGTGGGAAAGTTAGATGCCCAAAGTTGAGTAACTACTTGAAATAAAAATAAATGGATTATTTGTGGTTTTGATTATTTCCAATATTTAAAAGCACTAAAAAAAAAGGGTATGGCCATCAAAATGTTGATTATGTTCATGTATTTTAACATAAAGAGAAGTAACACTCAAGAAGCACCCAATTATCCCTTTATGTTTTATGGACACAAAATGATATCAACATTTTAAGTCAACTAAACACTTTAATCTGTCTCAATTCTGCTTTTAGAGACTTGTCAAATAACAGACACCAGACCAAACACTGAACTCTCTCTCTGTTCTTTGACACTCCTGATGTATGAGTCATGCCCTGGCAAGAAACAGAAATCTATTAGAACAAGTTCAGTTTAAGAGAATGTAATTCAGTAACCAGAAGAGATATCTACAGGGTCTAGAGAAGCAGCTGGGGAGTTGTTACGGTCGACCACCCTTAGACCTAAAGGAGCGAAGGGAGGAGATAATGTCAACAGAGCCTAATGAGAGCTGGAATCATGGAAAAGGGCCATTTATTTAGACCTGTAGACGTAGAAAGAAGCAGCTATTCCTCTGCATTTGCTAGTGAAAGGAATGAGAGATGCTTTGCAGTGGCAATTCTAAACATGTCAGTTTAGATAAAATATTCTTCTTGGCTGGGTGGAGCTTAACCATCGCCCTGCCCTTAGTACCCCACTAGAGGGCACATCCATTTCTAAAAACCATCACATAACAATAACACATAGGACTTTGATTCACATTCCATTGTGCACGTGCAGTCAGTCATGTGGCCAAATCTAACTGCAAAGGAGACTGGGAAATATAGGCTACCTGTATACCCAAGAAGAAGAGAAATTAAATTTTTGTTTTGTTTTATTCTGTTTTGTTTACTAAATACTAGCAATTTCTACTGCATGGGGACTATGGGGATGAATATTTAAATATGTAACTCTTTCTAAACATGCATTTGCAATATTTGTTTTTCAGGTTTAAGTTTGCCTGGAGTTAAATTCTAAGATAAAACGTAAGCTCATCATTTCTATGTATGATGATTTTAAATGTAGAAGTTTAATCAGTGTAGATTGAATTCAAGTAAGTTGTCTTGCCTGTAAATTTGGGTAATCCCACAGAGACAAAATTTTCTTCCTTGTTTTATTTTCAGACACACTCGTCTATTTATATGTAACAGTGTTAAGAGCTACAATTATAAAAAGATAAAAAAGTAAATTTCTTTCTGCCTCTTAGAAAACCTGTTTTTGTACGCTTATTGCTTCTGAAAACTTGAGTATCATTTTAACAGCCCCTCTTTGGAAAGCCATTTAAAGCCAATATACAATCCATTGAAGTCCTGTTATTTCTTCCACTAAAGCAACATTTGTCATACTTCTACTAAATGTCAGACATGGTGTTACGTGTTGATAATATAATGATAAAAGGCAGATTTTCTTCTTTGTCCTACATAATGTTTATATCATACGATGATAAAACTATAACTATCAATTAAACACTTACTATATTTCCACTTAAACCTCAAAAATAGGATAGGTATTATTACCTTCATTTATAAAACAAGGTCATTTAATTCAGAGAGAAGTAACTTGTCCAGGGTCTTATGATTTATAAAAGTAAAGATCAAACACGAGCTACAAACTAAGTATTGGTATCCTTTGAGTCCCTTTTTATCACATATGGCATGTTATATTTTTCCTATGTAACCAACACTGTGTTATAAAATGATCTTTTCTTGAAATTTCCATAGAAAGTGGGTATACCTTAAAATTTAGTTTTTCATGTTTAATTTTAAATTACTTCCTATTCTAATTTTCAAATAAATTATGCTTTGTGCATGTATCTATCTCACCTCCATTTTCTAATAAAACTGTCTCTTTCTCTTTGAGGTAGCTTTTAAAATTTCTTTTTTCTTCAAAGTGGAGTGATTATTTACTGACATTTTTTAAAACAATGAAAGAACAGTGCCATCTTCTGTCAATGTTTTATTCAACAATTGGGTATAAAGAATTGAAAGACTGGGTTAATATGGATGAGTGAAAAAGAAGCAAATAATTTGGAGATTTTACTATCTTGGCATAATGTACTACATCTTTGAACACTTCCAAAGAGGCTAATTATTTGAGAGACCTCTTGGGACAGAGACATGTTTAAAACAGTTCTGTGTGATTAATTATCCAAAATCTTTGAATATTCATTAAAACAATGGAGGGAAGAGGAAGGATTCAGAGTGAGACGAGTGACAGTGGCAGAAACTGGTAGCCAGTGTTTGTAGCAATTCTGTGTTAGTAGTATCCTAGGAATAAAAATAAGCAATTCTCTATTTTCATACCATTAATTAACTGCTACATTTATCTATATCTTTGCAAATATATGCTTGAGGGTGGACAATTCTCTAATTATTCACTACAAGAAAAGATAGAGAAACAGGATTTTTTTTTTAAATAACCTTTTAAGATTCAATGTGAATGAATTTTTTTTTTTTTTTTTTATCTGCATGTTGTTCATAGAGTTCAACCTTAAGGCTAGAGATGTAACTAACATAAGTAAAATTTATTTTAGATTTATTATTTGGTTAAGAAAACATATTTTTTAAACACCTTGATATTTGGAAAAAAGTATTTTGAAGTCCAACTTAACTTTCATCCATTACTGCTTTCTCAAAGGAGAGAAACAAAAACAAATACAAACAAAATATTTTTTAAAATTTATATATTCGACAAAGATTGCAAGAGCCATTTTTAAAGTCACTTTTAAAGTATTTTAAATAGTATATTGAGATAATGTTTACATTTTATGACTAGTAGCATTTTCAGAAACACCCCAGAAATCATGTTTAAAAATCCAGGGCAGGAATTTTTCTTCTAAGGAATACAAAGTAATCAAACACAAGTCAGTGACAGTTAGTGGATTGAAGTGCCCTTATCCATAAGACTCCAAAGAACAAAAATTAAAGGCAGCTTTGGAGGAGCTTCAAGATGGAAGAAGAGTAAGACGCGGAGATCACCTTCCTCCCCACAGATACATCAGAAATACATCTACACGTGGAACTGCTCCTACAGAACACCCACTGAACGCTGGCAGAAGACCTCAGACCTCCCAAAAAGCAAGAAACCCCCCCACGTACCTGGGTAGGACAAAAGAAAAAAGAAAAAACAGAGACAAAGAACAGGGACGGCACCTGCACCAGTGGGAGGGAGCTGTGAAGGAGGAAAGGTTTCCACACACTAGAAGCCCCTTCGCGGGCGGAGACTGCGGGTGGCGGAGGGGGGAAGCTTCGGAGCCACGGAGGAGAGCGCAGCCACAGGGGTGCGGAGGGCAAAACGGAGAGGTTCCCGCACAGAGGCTTGGCGCCAAGCAGCACTCACCAGCCCTAGAGGCTTGTCTGCTCACCCGCCGGGGCGGGTGGGGCTGGGAGCTGAGGCTCGGGTTTCAGTCGGATCACAGGGAGAGGACTGGGGTTGGCGGCGTGAACACAGCCTGAAGGGGCTAGTGCGCCACAGCTAGCCGGGAGGGAGTCCAGGAAAACGTCTGGAGCTGCTGAACAGGCAGGAGACATTTTCTTGCCTCTGTTTCCTGGTGCGCGAGGAGAGGGGATTCAGAGCACCGCCTAAATGAGCTCCAGAGACGGGCGCGAGCCGCGGCTATCAGCGCGGACCCCAGAGACGGGCATGAGATGCTAAGGCTGCTGCTGCCGCCACCAAGAAGCCTGTGTGCGAGCACAGGTCACTCTCCACACTGCCCCTCCCGGGAGCCTGTGCAGCCCGCCACGGCCAGGCTCCTGTGATCCGGGGACAACTTCCCCTGGAGAACACACGGCGCGCCTCAGGCTGCTGCAACATCACGACGCCTCTGCCACCGCAAGGTCGCCCCGCATCCGTACCCCTCCCTCCCCCCGGCCTCAGTGAGCCAGAGCCCCCGAAGCAGCTGCTCCTTTAACCACGTCCTGTGTGAGCGAAGAACAGATGCCCTCAGGCAACCTACACACAGAGGCAGATCCAAATCCAAAGCTGAACCCCGGGAGATGTGCGAACAAAGAAGAGAAAGGGAAATCTCTCCCAGTAGCCTCAGGAGAAGAGGATTAAATCTCCACAATCAACTTGATGTACCCTGCATCTGTGGAATACCTGAATAGACAACAAATCATCCCAAATTGAGGAAGTGGACTTTGGGAGCAAAGATATATATATATATATATATTTTTTTTTTTCCCTTTTTCTCTTTTTGTGAGTGTGTACGTGTATGCTTCTGTGTGTGAAATTATGAATACCTACCCCAATAATGTTACAGTCAATGGAATGGAAGTAATGGATGTAAGCAAGGATAGACTCTCTGTATTTTAAGGTAAACTGATTAGCAATCTTAATTACATTTACAACCTTAATTCTCTCTTGGGCTCTACCATGACTTGTTCAAAAGTTCCAGGGATTAAGGTGTAGACAAAATTATAAGGGAGTCTATTTTTCTGCCTCTCACAGGCAAATTATAGAGCAGTCAATGAAGGGCAGCAAAAGAGAGAGAAAAGCTTTCAAACTTACCGAGTCTAAGATTCTGGCTCCACTTGCAGATAGAAATGTCTAAGAAGCAATAAGAAACTTGGATAAACTCACGATTAGTATTTTCTCTGAACTCTTTCCCATGTATAAATATTGCTGCAATTACACAAATGCCTAGCTTTGAGAGTTGGCCATTTTACTCTCTGATCTATGTGCATTAGTATTCTACTCCTGCAGAATAAATTTACCTCAAACTTACCACCTTAAAACAGTACCCATTTGCTAGTTCACAGCCAGGTCAAAAGTCTAGCACTGTGTGGGTTTGTTTTCTGCTCAGGGCGTCATGAGATTAAAATCAAAGAGTCCGCCAGACTGAATTCTCATTAGCAGGCTATATGGAAAAATGTACGTCCAAGCTCATTCTTGTTAGCAGAATACGGTACCTTACAACTTATAGGACTGTACTGTCCATTTCCATCCTTGCTGAGAACTGCATGCTCCTCTCAGCTCCTAGAGGTCACTCACAGCTCATGCCATATGGTCCCCTTCATCTTCAAGCCAGCAACAACATGCCTAATCCTTTACCTGTTTTCAAACTTGGACTTCTCTTCTGCAGCCAGTGGAATAAAAAGCTACGATTTTAAAGGGCTATATGATTAAGTCAGACTCACCTGCATAATCTCCCT
This sequence comes from Balaenoptera ricei, assembly GCF_028023285.1. NCBI lineage: Eukaryota > Metazoa > Chordata > Mammalia > Artiodactyla > Balaenopteridae > Balaenoptera > Balaenoptera ricei. The sequence goes on from NC_082642.1 coordinate 140,874,945, forward strand.
CTCTTAAGGTTAACATTGACCTATAATATAGGTTAATATACATTAATCATGCAAGTACATTTCATCATACTGAGTTTGAAGAATTATATAATTGTGTACACTGGAAGAGTGAACACCTTGGAGACCATCTTAGAGTTCTGCCTACCTCCCTAATCATTATTATTGCTCCTGTCTTCTTGTCTTATTACTGTCTCTAATCTTTGCATCTGAAATCTTGATTCTTTTCTCCACTTTGATCCATGGCTTTCTCTCATAAGGCAATATTAGTATCTTCCTTCTACCAACCATATCTGTGAGCAAGGTCTGTGCCTTCCACTGTGTCCCTCCACAGAAAAGACTGTTTGGCAAACCCCCATCCTCTCTTCCAGGACACAGAAAGATTGCATTTTCTAGAGTCTTAGGTTATAGCTTCAAGTTGGTGTTGTTGGCACAGTGTTTTGGGGACATACAATTTTTTAAAAAAGGGAATGAAAAAGATCTGAGATTCTCTTTGGACCAAGTATAGAGAAAAAGAAAAAAAGAAAAAAAGTGGAGGAAAATAAGTTAGGATTAGAAGCAGAGGAGGAGGAAGGGAAGGAGAGGCGGAAAGTAAAGGGGAGGTGAGAGAAGCAGACAAAACAATGTACTATGTTAAAAAATATGGGGATATATGTATACATATAGCTGATTCACTTTGTTATAAAGCAGAAACTAACACACCATTGTAAAGCAATTATACTCCAATAAAGATCTTAAAAAAAAAATTGCTTAGAGAGTTTGCTTCTCTGGAACAAAAAATAATATAAAAGAAAAAATCTGGGGGAGGAGAGAAGATGGCGGAAGAGTAAGACGCGGAGATCACCTTCCTTCCCACAGATACAGTAGAACTACATCTACACGTGGAACTGCTCCTACAGAACACCCACTGAACGCTGGCAGAAAATGTCAGACCTCCCAAAAGGCAAGAAACTCCCCCCGTACTTGGGTAGGGCAAAAGAAAAAAGAAATAACAGAGACAAAAGAATAGGGATGGCACCTGCACCAGTGGGAGGGAGCTGTGAAGGAGGAAAGATTTCCACGCACTAGGAAGCCCCTTCGCGGGCAGTGACTGCGGGTGGCAGAGGGGGGAGCATCGGAGCCACGGAGGAGAGCGCAGCCACAGGGGTGCGGAGGGCAAAGCGGAGAGATTCCCACACGGAGGCTCGGCGCCGAGCAGCACTCACCAGCCCGAGAGGCTTGTCCGCTCACCCACTGGGGCGGGCGGGGCTGGGAGCTGAGGCTCGGGCTTCGGTCGGATCGCAGGGAGAGGACTGGGGTTGGCGGTGTGAACACAGCCTGAAGGGGTTGGCGCACCACAGCTAGCCAGGAGGGAGTCCGGGAAAAGGTCTGGAGCTGCCGAAGAGGCAAGAGACTTTTTCTTCCCTCTTTGTTTCCTGGTGCGCGAGGAGAGGGGATTCAGAGCGCCGCCTAAACGAACTTCAGAGACAGGCGCGAGCCGCGGCTATCAGCTCGGATCCCACAGCAACAGGGGCGCAGATGAAAAAACGGAGAGATTCCCGCACAGAGGCTCGGAGCCGAGCAGCATTCACCAGCCCGAGAGGCTTGTCTGCTCAGCCGCCGGGGCGGGCGGGGCTGGGAGCTGAGGCTCGGGCTTCCTTTGGATCGCAGGGAGAGGACTGGGGTTGGCGGGGTGAACACAGCCTGAAGGGGTTGGCGCACCACAGCTAGCCGGGAGGGAGTCTGGGAAAAGGTCTGGAGCTGCCGAAGAGGCAAGAGACTTTTTCTTGCCTCTTTGTTTCGCGGCGCGCAAGGAGAGGGAATCCACAGCGCCGCCTAAACGAACTCCAGAGACGGGCGCGAGCCGCGGCTATCAGCGCGGACCCCAGAGACAGGCGTGAGACGCTGGGGCTGCTGCTGCCGCCTCCAAAAATCCTGTGTGCGAGCACAAGTCACTCTCCACACCACCCCTCCCATGAGCCTGTGCCGCCCACCACTGCCAGGGTCCCGTGACCCAGGGACAACTTCCCCGGGAGAACACACTGCGCGCCTCAGGCTGGTGCAATGTCACGCCGGCCTCTGACGCCGCAGGCTCGCCCCGCCTCCTCCGTACCCCTCCCTCCCTGCGGCCTGGGTGAGCCAGAGCCCCCGAAGCAGCTGGTCCTTTAACCCCGTCCTGTCTGGGCAGGGAACAGACGCCCTCAGGCGACCTACATGCAGAGGCGGGTCCAAATCCAAAGCTGAAGCCCAGGAGCTGTGCAAACAGAGAAGAGAAGGGGAAATCTCCCCCAGCAGCCTCAGAAGCAGCGGATTAAAACTCCACAAACAACTTGATGTGATGCATCTGTTGAATACCTGAATAGACGAATCATCCCAAATTCAGGAGGTGGACTTTGGGAGCAGGATATATTAATTTTTCCCCTTTTCCTTTTTTTGTGAGTGTATATGTATATGCTTCTGGGTGAGATTTTGTCTGTACAGATTTGCTTTATAATAGCTTTATTTTACTTCACTATATTATAGCCTCTTTCTTTCTTTCTTTCTATATTTTCTCCCTTTTATGCTGAGCCGTGTGGATGAAAGGCTCTTGGTGCTCCAGCCAAGCATCAGGGCCGTACCTCTGAGGTGGGAGAGCCAACTTCAGGACACTGGTCCACAAGAGACCTCCCAGCTCCACGTAATACCAAACGGCAAAAATCTCTCAGAGATCTCCATCTCAACATCAAGACCCAGCATCACTCAATGACCAGCAAGCTACAGTGCTGAACACCCTATGCCAAACAGCTAGCAAGACAGGAACACAGCCCCATCCATTAGCAGAGAGGCTGCCTAAAATCATAATAAGGCTACAGACACCCCAAAATACACCACCAGACGTGGACGTGCCCACCAGAAAGACAAGATCCAGCCTCATCCACCAGAACTCAGGCACTAGTTCCCTCCACCAGGAAGCCTACACAACCCACTGAACCAACCTTAGCCACTGGGGACAGATACCAAAAACAACGGGAACTACGAACCTGCAGCCTGTGAAAAGGAGACTCCAAACACAGTAAGATAAGCAAAATGAGATGACAGAAAAACACACAACAGATGAAGGAGCAGGGTCAAAACACACCAGACCTAACAAATGAAGAGGAAATAGGTAGTCTACCTGAAAAAGAATTCAGAATAATGATAGTAAGGATGATCCAAAATCTTGGAAATAGAATAGACAAAATGCAAGAAACATTTAACAAGGACGTAGAAGAACTAAAGAGGAACCAAGCAACTATGAAAAACACAATAAATGAAATTAAAAATAGTCTAGATGGGATCAATAGCAGAATAACTGAGGCAGAAGAAAGGATAAGTGACCTGGAAGATAAAATGGTGGAAATAACTACTGCAGATCAGGATAAAGAAAAAAGAATGAAAAGAACTGAGGACAGTCTCAGAGACCTTGGGGACAACATTAAACACACCAACATTTGAATTATAGGGGTCCCAGAAGAAGAAGGGAAAAAGAAAGGGACTGAGAAAATATTTGAAGAGATTACAGTTGAAAACTTCCCGAATATGGGAAAGGAAATAGTTAATCAAGTCCTGGAAGCACAGAGAGTCCCATACAGGATAAACCCAAGGAGAAACACACCAAGACACATATTAATCAAACTGTCAAAAATTAAATATAAGGAAAACATATTAAAAGCAGCAAGGTAAAAACAAGAAATAACACACAAGGGAATCCCCATAAGGTTAACATCTGATCTTTCAGCAGAAACTCTGCAAGCCAGAAGGGAGTGGCAGGATATACTTAAAGTGATGAAGGAGAAAAACCTACAACCAAGATTACTCTACCCAGCAAGGATCTCATTCAGATGTGATGGAGAAATTAAAACCTTTACAGACAAGCAAAAGCTGAGAGAGTTCAGCACCACCAAACCAGCTTTACAACAAATGCTAAAGGAACTTCTCTAGGCAAGAAACACAAGAGAAGGAAAACACCTACAATAACAAACCCAAAACATTTAAGAAAATGGGAATAGGAACATACATATCGATAATTACCTTGAATGTAAATGGATTAAATGCTCCCACCAAAAGACAGACTGGCTGAATGGATACAAAAACAAGACCCATATATATGCTGTCTACAAGAGACACACTTCAGACCTAGAGACACATACAGACTGAAAGTGAGGGGATGGAAAAAGATATTCCATGCAAATGGAAATCAAAAGAAAGCTGGAGTAGCAATTCTCATATCAGACAAAATAGACTTTAAAATAAAGACTATTACAAGAGATAAAGAAGGACACTATATAATGATCAAGGGATTGATCCAAGAGGAAGGTATAACAATTGTAAATATTTATGCACCCAACATAGGAGCACCTCAATACATAAGGCAAATACTAACAGCCATAAAAGGGGAAATCGACAGCAACACAATCATAGTAGGGGACTTTAACACCCCACTTTCACCAATGGACAGATCATCCAAAATGAAAATAAATAAGGAAACACAAGCTTTAAATGATACATTAAACAAGATGGACTTAATTGATATTTATGGGACATTCCACCCAAAAACAACAGAATACACATTTTTCTCAAGTGCTCATGGAACATTCTCCAGGATAGATCATATCTTGGGTCACAAATCAAGCCTTGGTAAATTTAAGAAAATTGAAATCATATCAAGTATCTTTTCCGACCACAACGCTATGAGACTAGATATCAATTACAGGAAAAGATCTGTAAAAAATACAAACACATGGAGGCTATGCAATACACTACTTAATAACGAACTGATCACTGAAGAAATCAAAGGGGAAATCAAAAAATACCTAGAAACAAATGACAATGGAGATACGATGACCCAAAACCTATGGGATTCAGCAAAAGCAGTGCTAAGAGGGAAGTTTATAGCAATACAAGCCTACCTCAAGAAACAGGAAACATCTCGAATAAACAACCTAACCTTGCACCTAAAGCAATTAGAGAAAGAAGAACAAAAAAACCCCAAAGCCAGCAGAAGGAAAGAAATCATAAAGATTAGGTCAGAAATAAATGAAAAAGAAATGAAGGAAACAATAGCAAAAATCAATGAAACTAAAAGCTGGTTCTTTGAGAAGATAAACAAAATTGATAAACCATTAGCCAGACTCATCAAGAGAAAAAGGGAGAAGACTCAAATCAACAGAATTAGAAATGAAAAAGGAGAAGTAACCACTGACACTGCAGAAATACAAAAGATCATGAGAGATTACTACAAGCAACTCTATGCCAATAAAATGGACAACCTGGAAGAAATGGACAGATTCTTAGAAATGCACAAGCTGCCGAGACTGAACCAGGAAGAAATAGAAAATATGAACAGACCAATCACAAGCACTGAAATTGAAACTGTGATTAAAAACCTTCCAACAAACAAAAGCCCAGGACCAGATGGCTTCACAGGCGAATTCTATCAAACATTTAGAGAAGAGCTAACACCCATCCTTCTCAAACTCTTCCAAAATATTGCAAAGGGAGGAACACTCCCAAACTCATTCTACGAGGCCACCATCACCCTGATACCAAAACCAGACAAAGATGTCACAAAGAAAGAACACTACAGGCCAATATCACTGATGAACATAGATGCAAAAATCCTCAACAAAATACTAGCAAACAGAATCCAACAGCACATTAAAAGGATCATACACCATGATCAAGTGGGGTTTATCCAAGGACTGCAAGGATTCTTCAACATACGCAAATCAATCAATGTGATACACCATATTAACAAATTGAAGGAGAAAAACCATATGATCATCTCAATAGATGCAGAGAAAGCTTTCGACAAAATTCAACACCCATTTATGATAAAAGCCCTGCAGAAAGTAGGCATAGAGGGAACTTTCCTCAACATAATAAAGGCCATATATGACAAACCCACAGCCAACACTGTCCTCAATGGTGAAAAACTGAAACCATTTCCACTAAGACCAGGAACAAGACAAGGTTGCCCACTCTCACCACTATTATTCAACATAGTTTTAGAAGTGTTAGCCACAGCAATCAGAGAAGACAAAGAAATAAAAGGAATCCAAATCGGAAAAGAAGAAGTAAAGCTGTCACTGTTTGCAGATGACATGATACTATACATAGAGAATCCTAAAGATGCTACCAGAAAACTCCTAGAGCTCATCAATGAATTTGGTAAAGTAGCAGGATACAAAATTAATGCACAGAAATCTCTTGCATTTCTATACACTAATGACGAAAAATCTGAAAGTGAAATTAAGAAAACACTCCCGTTTACCACTGCAACAAAAAGAATAAAATATCTAGGAATAAACCTACCTAAGGAGACAAAAGACCTGTATGCAGAAAATTATAAGACACTGATGAAAGAAATTAAAGATGATACAAATAGATGGAGAGATATACCATGTTCCTGGATTGGAAGAATCAACATTGTGAAAATGACTCTACTACCCAAAGCAATCTACAGATTCAATGCAATCCCTATCAAACTACCACTGGCATTTTTCACAGAACTAGAACAAAAAATTTCACAATTTGTATGGAAACACAAAAGACCCCGAATAGCCAAAGCAATCTTGAGAACAAAAAATGGAGCTGGGGGAATCAGGTTCCCTGACTTCAGACTATATTACAAAGCTTCAGTAATCAAGACAGTTTGGTACTGGCACAAAAACAGAAATATAGATCAATGGAACAGGATAGAAAGCCCAGAGATAAACCCACACACATATGGTCACCTTATTTTTGATAAAGGAGGCAAGCATATACAGTGGAGAAAAGACAGCCTCTTCAATAAGTGGTGCTGGGAAAATTGGACAGGTACATGTAAAAGTATGAAATTAGAACACTCCCTGACACCATGCACAAAAATAAACTCAAAATGGATTAAAGCCCTAAGTGTAAGGGCAGACACTATCAAACTGTTAGAGGAAAACATAGGCAGAACACTCTATGACATACATCACAGCAAGATTCTTTTTGACCCAGCTCCCAGAGAAATGGAAATAAGAACACAAATAAACAAATGGGACCTAATGAAACTTAAAAGCTTTTGCACAGCAAAGGAAACCATAAACAAGACCAAAAGACAACCATCAGAATGGGAGAAAATATTTGCAAATGAAGCAACTGACAAAGGATTAATCTCCAAGATTTACAAGCAGCTCAATAACAAAAAAACGAACAACCCAATCCAAAAATGGGCAGAAGACCTAAATAGACATTTCCCCAAAGAAGATATACAGATGGCCTACAGACACATGAAAGAATGCTCAACATCATTAATCATTAGAGAAATGTAAATCAAAACTACAATGAGATATCATCTCACACCGGTCAGAATGGCCATCATCAAAAAATCTAGAAACAATAAATGCTGGAGAGGGTGTGGAGGAAAGGGAACACTCTTGCACTGTTGGTGGGAATTTAAATTGATACAGCCACTATGGAGAACAGTATGGAGGTTCCTTAAAAAACTACAAATAAAACTACCCTACGACCCAGCAATCCCACTACTGGGCATATACCCTGAGAAAACCATAGGTCAAAAAGAGTCATGTACCAAAATGTTCATTGCAGCTCTATTTACAATAGCCAGGACATGGAAGCAACCTAAATGTCCATCGACAGTTGAATGGATAAAGAAGATGTGGCACATATATACAATGGAATATTACTCAGCCATTAAAAAGAAATGAAATGGAAGTATTTGTAATTAGGTGGATGGAGTTAGAGTCTGTCATACAGAGTGAAGTAAGTCAGAAAGAGAAAAATAAATACAGTATGCTAACATATGTATACGGAATCTAAGGAAAAAAAAAAAAAAAGGCCATGAAGAACCTAGTGGCAAGACAGGAATAAAGACACAGACCTACTGGAGAATGGACTTGAGGATATGGGGAGGTGGTGGGGTGAGATATGACAGGGTAAGAGAGTGTCATGGACATATATACACTACCAAATGTAAAATAGATAGCTAGTGGGAAGCAGCCGCATAGCACAGGGAGATCAGCTCGGTGCTTTGTGACCACCTAGAGGGGTGGGATGGGGAGGGTGGGAGGGAGGGAGATGCAAGAGGGAAGAGAAATGGGAACATATTGTATATGTATAACTGATTCACTTTGTTATAAAGCAGAAGCTAACACACCATTGTAAGGCAATTATACTTCAATAAAGATGTTTAAAAAAATAAAGAGAAAAGAAAAAATCTGAACACACATATCTGCTGGTGCAGTAAAATACTGACACTTTCACTCATTAGAGAGCATATGGTCATGTTTACAGAGTTAAACTGTTTGGAGAGGGTTACTCAAGCAGGCATTTTTTAAAAGGTGACAAGGGTAAGGTGGGGCAGGGCATAGTCATTTGTTCTGAGAATGAAAAGTATCTGTGTGCAAGTTATCGAGAGTTTTATGAAAAAGCAAGTCACATAGAGACAAAATATGGAGATGGAAATGAGTAAATGAGTGACATAGGGTTGAAAAAAAAAATGAATGAGCTAAGAGTCGGCTTCCTTTCCTCATGATGGTAACTTGCCAAGATGTGAGGATTTTTTTTTCCTTAGGAATCCAGACACCCATTTCCTTCCTTAATAAGAGAGTTTGTCAGAGTCAGGCTGAATAACAGTTTTAATTTTGTTAAAAAAAAATCAGAAATATTATGGAGAGTACAGTTGCCTTTAGGTATTCATGAATGGGAGACCTCCATTTTTTTCACCATGTACACATATAATAGAATCATTCCAGGCCAAAACAAACAATAAGGACAAAAATATCTTTACTGTTTTGGGTGAAGAAAAATGCAAATAACAGAACTAATAACAAATAACCTTTAAAATGTTAATACATTAGATGTTCCTTTTTTACATTTAAATATTTAATTGTATAAGTGGCATATACCTGATGGTTGACTCATAATTATCCATTTAGTTTTATTTCTGAAAAGAATATGCTTATTTTACTCTGTAACTCTTGAACTGGAGAAAGGCAGAGGCAAGTAATGAGAAAATGGAAAGAACATAGGAATTTGGTGTCCTGTTGAAAGAAAAGCAAAGCTTAATTATCTCCTGGCAGTACAGCACTTTTATGTCTCAGGCGAACAGTGCCATAGCTTGGGCAGCTTTGTTATTTAATGGATTTGGGGAAGGAAAAAAGGGGCTTGGGTGGCTTTGCCCTGAGAAATGATGAGAAAGAGAGATTTGATGATGTGGGTCATAAACATGTTCATTATCGTCCTCTCACATTTGTATAAATGTGTCTCACTTTCCAGAGGGACTGCCTAAAATTAAACACTGTCTCTTCAGAAACAAGAAGGGTTTTATTACTCAGGCAGAAGCCCCATAAAGGCTGCCATGAGATTTGCCTGGGACTATTAGAAAGGGGTCTTCATCAGAGAAGGTCTGCAGAGCCCAGCATGAATTGTCTAGGGGAACCTGAGAAGACAATTACTCCTTATAATATCTCTGAAAAGGAAATTTCCAGAATCCTGGAAGTAGAAACTTATCTCCTTTTAAATAGCTTTTAATTAAGTGCAACTATCCACGAGCTCTTTCTGAGTGGAGTCGAAAGGGGTTGTTTGAGCAGCAGAGGTATTTGATTTGCAGCCTCCTCAAGAGATTGCTTTGCTCTCCTATTAGAATTATTTTCTGGAGTGAAGGATCATTTTTTAAAATCCTCGTGGGTGTCTGTCCTCACTCTCCAAGAAATGGCATTAGTTAGAGTTACAGGAACTTATTTTGTAGTGTTTATGTGCAGTCATGTACGTTAAAGACAGACATTAGTTGCTCTGTGAAGTGTGACTTGACGAAGCTTCAGGGGGTCTCATCTTCCCGTTTGCAACAGCATTTTGAGCAGAGGGAAGAGACAAAGTAAGACCAGTTATCTTGCCTCATTGCATATTACTCCATAGCCCCTAAACCTGATTAACTTGCTGTCAACTGTACTGCGAGAAAGAACTGCTTCAAAAATAGAAACCATGTAGACATTGACAGATGGGATAAAGAAGTCGTGTAAAACCAGTAGGAATGATCGTATTGTTTCTAATAAAGAAAACTTCTGGCTTTGGATAATACTGATAAAAAAATTTTCTTTCATCTTTATTTTCATCAGGCACTACCCAATCAACCAAAAAGCAGAGCTTTGGCAGCAAACTTTGGTGGCACATTGACCTTCAGATATTCTTACTGTGGTATGTGTGTTGTATGTTTTAAAGCTACAAACCACTTTTGCTTAGGAAATTGACTTTTGCTTGTGATGAAAACCTGTGAAAGCAAGTTAAAGTTTTTTTAAAAAGTGTTTTTCTCGTCTTCTGAGGAAAATCAGCAGAACATTTAAAGCCTTTGTCTTATCTGTGAATCTCATCACAACATTCTGATTGAGCACGTCTATAAGGCTAAAATCATGGCCTAATGGGTAAAGTCACATTATCAATTAAAGAGAATTGCAATCCTATATTTATGAACCACTCCATTCTCATATTAACCCCATTTAGTAGAGTATGGTTTTTTAAAATTTATACATTTATAGTACTTGCTTTTTCTAGCTTTTAACATTTTCTGCAAATTGGAAAAATTCAGAGTTTTCAAACCTTTAGTAACGAAGGTGTTTTGAAATGCTGGCATTAGGTGTAGACAAAATTATTGCCAGCATAGGAAACGCTGACATTTCTATAAAATAAAATTAAAACATATGTACATATAAGCCTTCTTTAAGGAAAGAAATATGAATTCTGAAATTCATATCATCAAAAGCCACTTGTGATAAATCATCATCAGGTATTCAAGTAAGAAAAATAAAGTATTTTTGCTTCAAATTGAGAAGTAAAAAAATAATTTATGAAGCATATTAAAATATAGGGGCCACAATCATAAAAAATAAATGGCTCTGACTTCAAATTTCCACAATTAAATATGTGATGAGGCCTACCTTGACATTTTTAGGCATACTAAAATCAGGAGCAAATATTTACTGGGCACCCCTCTGTGTTAATTCAAGTCCTCTTAGTAGCAGATGTTAATACAAGATTAAATGTGTAACGGGTTTTATTAGGGAAATAACGGTGTGAAAGAAAATAGAGGCTTAGGGAAAGCTGGGAGAACCATCAGACCCCGAAGCAAATCTGACCCCAGATGAAGAAGAGAGGAAGAAAAAGTCAAGAAAAAATATCCTAGACAGCCATGCAACCTAATGAATGGTCGGCAAATATGTCAAAGATTTTTTGAGCCAAGGTCGGCTGACAGTAGAAGCCCTTGTTTCTCAGGAAATGGTCTGCCTTTGCTTCCCTGCAACACTCAGTTACTAACGGGGACCAACTTGTAGAAGGAAACGCCTTGGCACACTCGCAGTAATGAGTAAAGCAGCTGGCACTCTTTGTCAATTTTGCTTTCTGTAGCAGGAGGCTTGAGAAACTAATTCTCATTGACCATCAGGAGAATATTCTAGGTGTGATGGAAAGACAAGAGTCAACAACTGAATATGTTGCCTCTCTACAGGAACTTACAATCAACTTTGAAATCTGCTCTAACGTTTCTCACTAAAATATAAATAAATAAAAATCTTTCTTTAGCTTTTATTCCTATCCAACTCCCATGCTATTGCTCTACTCACGTTCCAAAATGTATCCCCTATTCCAATCTTTTGATACCAGGAAATACATCTTCCTCCTTTGTACTACCAGTGAAAGCAGAACATTTCTCAAATTTTGGTATGGTGGATCCGTGGGGAAAAGAAAGGAGAAGTGGATATTTTTAGACTGCATTCATCATTCAACTGTCTACATCTTCTTAAGGGAAGTGATATTTTGGATTATTTAACCCAATTGCTGTAATTGAATAACAAAGAGTTCTGGCCTCTGTATGTAGGAGAAAGAAGGTTTAACATGAGGATCTGACTCTCTGTATAATCCTGCTCCTTTTTTATGTGTGGGATATCTGTAAATCAAGTGTAAGTTGCACACAAAGGAAGTCTTATGTCACCATTCTAGGTCTGCACTTTCAATCATATCCCGTTAATTCATACTTTCATCTGTAGAGATATTTCTATGTAGAACAATGTGCTTGTTTGGGTGAGAAGAGGTTGTGAAGGGGATTGGGGAACATGGCAGAATCATGAGTCCCTGACATTGCTGAATATCTGGCAGATCAGTGAGAGAGGAGCAGTCAAAAGTTGGGAAAAGTCAAAGTAGAAAAGGAGTGACAGAATGGAGAAAGGTATTTAGTATCAAGGAAAAGTCCCAAAGTAGACATTAAAACATCTGAGTTCTAATCCACCCTGAATATTTACTAACTGTGTGATTGTGGTCAAAAGCTAAACTAGTTAATACGTGTGTTAAATAATTCAAAAAATAATTGTGACATATAATGAACAAATACTTGTAAAAATCTCAAAACTATAAGCTCTATGCAAATTAAACAGATATCGTATCACATAATAATAAGTATTTATACATTATTAACATCAACAAACATATTTCCGCAAATTGTACGAGTTAATTATTTGGTTAACAATATAAATGCTTTGTTTTGGGTCAACTCATTCACTTATATTTATTACAGAAGCACAACTCAAACTAAAAATTGTTAGTTCGTGTGAAAAAGAGGTTTGTTTCAGGTACAGATAGAGTCAGGGTTAAAGTGATAATTCCATGACTCTGTCTCCATTTCTAAGTTCAGCTTATTATCTGTGCTTCTCTTTTCATGTTGGACTTTTTATTCTGCTGCAGATAAACTTTTTTCACAACCAAGAAAGATGACTCCTGGAAATCATACCCTATTTGTTTACAGCTAGTGATACAAAAAGAAGACAATATTCCCCATTATTTCCAGCAGGAAAGTTCACAGGATAATTTTCATTGGTCTTCCTGGGTCCTAGTGCCCATCTTTACATCAACCACTCTTCCAACAGGGATGCAGCATTATAATTGGCCTAAACTGGTTTAAATGCTCAACTTTGTTGCCATGTACAACATAATACAAGAATGACCATCCTGCAGGACCACAAATGAGATAAATGCCAATTAACCAGTGAAAGAAAGCTGAGGAATGGAACTTATAGCTTAGTTTGAGTTGTTGAAAATAAAAAAAAAAAAATTAAAAATAACACATATACTATTTGTAGTGGCAGAATTAGAAAAGAATTCGAAACTTGTTTCCATAGAGCAAATTGTGACAGGAACCTGTAAAAGCACTGGGAATCTGGGAGAAAAGTGAAAGGAAAGGAAACTGGGAAAGTGTTCAGGCATAGGAAGGTCCACGTGTGCCTTACATTGAAATTGTGCCCCTAATTTTAGTAACAATTGATATCTGATGTTTCAATGCAAATGTCTTTATTAATTAGGGATGCTATAAAATTCAACCTAGTTTTCCCAACTGGAGCAAGTTCTATTTCTCCAGATCAGGCGGTGTGTGTGTGTGTGTGTGTGTGTGTGTGTGTATGTGTGTGTGTATGTTTATATATATATATTTATCAAATTCCACTCCTATGTGGGAGGAAATAAAGAGGAATAAAGAAAAATCAAGAAGAAATATAAATGCGCTCATGTCAAACCCCATCTTCTATCTCTCCTACTCTTTCCTCTATATTTTCCAAATATTTTTAAAATTCATATTTAAGATGTATTTAAAACAGCATGGAAGTTTTTGTTTGTTTGTTTTTTTAGCATGGAAGTTTTTAATGTTCAGTTTTCTTGAAACATAAATAAACCAATAAAAATGAGGAGCACAACTGCTTAAAAAAGACCTCTCTTAGTAGTTTCTAAAGTGTGATGGTAGATAGAACTGCTTTCTTTTGACAAACTCTTATTTTGTCTCCTCTTTTCCTTACATAGTTCAGTATTCATTTCTATAGTGATGAATGTATTATATACCTCATGGCAGTTTTAACTCTAATCAAAGAAGTGGGAGTCTTCTAAGTAAGAAATTACAGTAAATCTTAAGTACATGTTGGTCCTTACAGCAAGCTTACACATCTATTCAGGGAACTAACTACTCATTTTGCTGCAGGTTCCAAATTTTCCCTTCTAAGAGCCACTAAATTACAATGATTTTACACACATTTCCTTTCCAGTGTTCTCATTACCTTAGCTGGAAATGAAATACTTAGAGACCCTAGTATAATGAGAGTCACACATTTTAAATGTAAGAAATTATCAAAGTTTGAAATAAAAACTACTTCATCTTTTTGTTATCACTTCATTTGCTGATTAATTACTGGAGACTTTGAGTAGTGTCTGATCACAGAGAAAAGCAGTATTGCTTTTAAAAAAAAGAAACTTTCTTTTCAGCTTTCAAATATTTTTGTGAGATTTGGGGTTTTTCCTTGAAAAAGAAGTAATGTTTAGTGTTAGGGCAGAGTGGCACCAGGACCTTTATTTGGATTTGCTGTCAAAGACAACTTAAAACATTAATAAAGGGCAAAAAAATTAAATGATTTTAGTGAGGTGTATGTTGAAGAATGGATGGATAGGAATCCATGGATCAATGAGGCAAACCATCTGTCTTGCTGTCCCAGGGTTTTTTAGTCTGTTCTACCTGAGGCTGCTCGTACCCTCTCTATCAAATACAAGGCTATTGACATCCTCTCCCACAGACGCTGTATCTCTCTCTCTTGGGCCCCTCTGTCATTCTTCTCCACAAAAGAGACTCTGCACAACTCACACTGCCCTTTACTCTCAAGAGAGCACAAAGGACAGATGCTAGAGGTTTTCACATCGAAGGTTGACAGTCCTTAAGCCCTAATAACATTTACCTGAGGAAGGTGCATGGTCCATTGGGTTCAATTTTAAATTTCATTGAGCCACTGATCATCAAAGCAAGTTAATCAATCATCATCACGTCTGGTATAATTAGCACAGTAAGTATACAAAACTCAGCTGTCTGTGCTATGCGTATTAAAGACAGGTATAATCCAAACAGTAGATAAAACCAAAATTTGAAATATCATTTAGTAATTCTCCAGAAGATATATTTTTATTACAGGCTTCCCGGGCTAATTGGCTGCATAGAATGATTTATTTTGATCTGAATTTTAAGGAGGTAGACTTATTTTGAACAAATATGGTGACAAATATGGTGTCAGCTAATGAGAACAAAACACTCTTTAGCTGTTATTTAATATTTAGTTCATCTTGCTGTATAATCAAATTAAGATATGTAAAAGACAATCTTAACAACATTCAATAAAAAGATTATAATAGAGATTTGCTATTGGATATGTAAATGTGCATAGACAGTATTTATTAAAGCCAGTTTATATTCTAATTAATGTTACATAGTTATAGAACAGTCTTCACTCAATATAAGTTATACTGTCCAAAAATATGCCTGATGCCAGAAGAAAATTGTGTCAATATTTGTTACGAATGATATATAAAATGACAGAACTAAATAAGTTGATTGCATATGACTGTATCTTAGGGATCATCATTATCATCATCACCACCATCACCACCACCATCAGCACATCACAGTCATTATGCTAACTCACTACATACACTACTGTATTCATTTAATATTATCAATAACTCTTTGACTTATGTTTAATTAATTCCACGTATAATTAATTCCATTCCAAACAGGAATCAGAGAGATTAAGTAACTTGCCTCAAGACACACAGCTAGAAAATGGCATGAGCTAGGACTTGAATATAGCTCTCATTTATTCTAGAATTCTTGTTATCAACCACTACCAGGCATTCTACCACTTCTCGTAGGAACTCACTTAACAATCAAGGCATTCACTTGATTTTACTGGCATCTTAACCTGACCCTGTTGTCCTTGCACAGACAGCCTCCTTGAAGCCCTTTAACAGAATTCTCTTCTACAGTCTACTGTTTCTCTCAATTGTATGTGAAATGTAGCTTCTGAATTCCTCACTTAGGAATTAGGTCAACTTAGCTGAAACTGATAACAGAGTTTTGGCACATGAGCTTTACTTTTTCTATTTTTTCAGAGTATTATTCTTGCCACATCTTAAGTAGTTTTTATTTCTTACCTTATGCAAATTATCATCACCCAAATCCAATGTATTGGAAGATTTGAAAATTAACTACTGCCCCAGATGTTGAGATATGAAAGTCAGTTTGATTTTTCCTACAGAGAACCCATTCTCTAGGGGCCACATCACTCTCAGATAACTTAGATCCTGTTACTAAAATATATGAACCGAAAGAGAGGCAAAGTCCAGAAAAAGCTGGTTCAAGCTGTTCAAAGGGCAAATCTCATTAGAAGGATTTACAATCCAATTACATAAGTTCTAAGAGACTAGCCAAATTATTGAGGCTATTCATGTTATTTTACTAGAGCAGAATGTCACTGTCACTGCTAATAAAGGAATTATTAGCAAGACCTTGAGAGAACAGTTAGAGATCTTTGTTCTAATATGATCTGATTTGTTTATAAAGGGTTTCCTAAAGCTAGTAACAATTGTCATGCTTTATTATAATAATGTTTTCTTTTCTTCTTTAAGTTCAAATCTCAAACTAGACTTTTGAGTAAATGCAAGTGGGATTAACCTTAATGCACTTACTGAGTGAGGATAAGATGCATTTTTAAAATTGTTTTAATGATCAACATTCTTTAAATAAGTACAACTCTCCAGAATATTCTTTTACAAATAGGTATTATTTTACTTCATAAAGCATGAAATAATGAAGCACTCAAGCGATATCATTTTACTGCAAATCATCAACCAACTAAGCTTCTCTTTTCATTGCTATTCTGACTAAAACCCATATAGAGAGTAAGATGGTGAAAGAAACATGGAAAAAAAGCTCACTTTAAAGGTTACAAAGAGTGTTTTTCGTATTAAACTTCAAAGTTTCTCTTGCCTTTGAAATAATAGTCCTCCAGCTTAGCAAAAATAAGGGGGGTGGGGAGTTGATGAGGGAGGAGAGTTAAAATTTTTAAGAACCTATGTAGACATGTCTCTTGAGAAATTAGAGCATATTATATATGGAAATGTTTGACTGCTAATTAGAACTGCTGCACGCTTTTGAAATAAAGCCGAGATAAGATGTCTGAAACTCCAGTTTCTATTTTCAGTCAACTTGTGACTCACTATTCAAATTTTGGAATTCTCCTTAATGCTTTCTTATGCTTCTTTTCTCTAATTTATCCACAAAGAAGAATAAGCTGTCTTAATTATATTTTTTTAAGTAGGAATGATGATCAGTTCATATGCACAATGATTCATTCATTCAAAAATGCTTTTAGCTAAGTGCCCATGAGATGCAGGTCCTTCTTCTAAGTGCTAATGTACAGCCTTGAGCATGCAGGTCAAGACTCCATTCTCAGGGACGCTTAGGGTGATGCAGAGAGAAAAAAACAACAAATGAGTAAAAAAATAAATGGGTATGTTGTTTTCAGATTGTGATAAGGTTGGAATAAATTAGGTTCTGAAATAGAGTGACTGGAAGTTGTTGTATTCCATTGTTAGGAAAGGTCTTTCTGATGAATTGAAAGCTGAGAAAAGACATGAATTTTAGAAAGGATTCAGCATGTCTTAAATAGAGGACAAAGCCAAACTAAAGAGGCAGGGGTGAACTTAAGTGTTCAAGAAACACATCCCTGCTACTTCAAGCCTGACCAACAAAATTTCTTCTTTCTACAGACTGGATATAAGCAAGCAATGGAAATTTTGAAAGTTGCCTGTTGAAGCTGGAAGTACCAGGTCTTCAAAGGGCTTGGACTACTTAATCAGCATTAGAAGCAAAGTATAATATAATCAGGAAAATTGGTTTTAGATTTTATGTGAGCAAAAATAAGCATTTCCTGTACTACCCCACTGCAGTTTTGAGACATATCTATTACACAAGCCAGAATTACCTAAATTAACAGAGTAAAGAATTTGGGCTTTGTTTTAATAGCCAAGAGAATGTACTAACAGATTTCAAACAGGTACAGTGAGTGATTTGGTTTACGTAGTTAAATTACGACTCTGCTATTTGGAAAGTGGTTTGTTAAGGAATAAAGTCAAGAAACCCATTAGGAATAAAACAATAAAGATCTGATGGTGGCTTGTGTTAGGGTGGTGGTCCTAGAGATGGAAGAAAATGAACACAGTACAAATATATTTGAAGGTTAAGTACAAAAGACCTGAAAGATAGACAGGATGTGGAGGTGATATTCTAATAACAATGAAGGATCTCCTGACTCTCATTTTTATGTTTCGAGCAATGAGATGAATGTTTGTACTCATCTTTAAATTGGAAGACAGCAGAAGACTTCAGTAGAATCTTATTATTTGAGGACTTTTGTTGCATCCAGGGTCAGGAAGTTAAAGCAGGTTTATAGCTCTCTGTGCTGTGCTCCATCCATAGACATTTCTGTGAACTCTGTGGTCTGGGGTTCAGAGATAAGGAAAAAATCATCGAGAAATAAACTACAGAAGTTTAAGCGAAATGACACCGAATGCTTTTCTTAATTTAGTGAATATAGTGAAACCAAAAAATACCTGCATACATTGTCCGTAATGCAAAGAACAGAAAATTAGAAAGTGTAATTATTTAAGAACTGACTAAAGAAGGCACTGATTAAGACTAAAGTTCAGGATTCAGTTCCAAGCCTAGCCTATGATCGCCACTAGTTTTTTTATCTTTAAGTCACTTATCATCTCTGCAAGTTTATTCATCTGTAAATAGAACAGAATATAACTGACCTGTTTCTCTTAATAAGCTTATTATGATCATCAAAAAGTCAAAAAAACGCTATGTAAATTATAAAACACTATAAAAACATAAGTTAAAATTTCGATTACTAACACTGTTAACATAAATACAAGATGCCCGAGTAACTTCCAAACTTTAAAACAACACACTGTATTTCTTTTGTTATTAAAATGACATTTTAGCCATAAAGAAATTGTGTAGAAAACAGAATACATGAACAATGAATATAAACATGAAGCTAATTTCTAAAGAAGAAAAATGAACCATAGCATTCTCCAAATGAATTAAAAAATAGGAAAAATACATACAATCTATTTTCAAACAACTCCAGGGAAAAATTACCCTTGATTTAATTTAAAAAATAACCACATGCTGGGCATGAACCATTAATTTAGCCCACTCTCCAGTAAAGACAGAGTCAGATATACACAGTGTAGGTTAAATGAATGTAACATGGTTGTTTTAAAAGTACAATGTCAGGCCAGAATCCAAAATAGATTTCAAAGTCATACACCGCATGCTGCAGGAATGACACACTTGCAATAAGTTTGTTTTATTTTGTTGCAGAAAGACATAGTGTCAAGAGTTTACAGTTTGGTTTCAAGGCATATTTTATATATCTCAAAGTTGAACTATGGAGAGTACCCTTACCAGAGAGTGAGGAAAAATGAACAAAAGCAAACAAAATAAAATATTTGATTTGTCTTAGCAGCTAAAATGGTCCCCCAAACCCTGTTCTTATATTCAAACCCTTGGGTAAGTCTCTGCCCCTGAGCATGGATTGGACCTAGTGATTCACTGCTAACAAATATAAAGCACATCAAGTGTCATGAGATGTCATTCAAGATAAGATCATTGTGACTTCCAGGTCCCTCTCTCTCTCTCTCTCCCTTTCTCTCTCTCTCTCAGACCTGGCTCTGGGAGAAGTCACCTTTATGCTGTGAGAAACCCTTTGGAGAGGCTCATGGGGCAGGGAACTGATGTCTTCCTTTACCCACCAACCAGTGTGGACCTGCGGCCAGCCAACAGCCTCATGAGTGAACTCAGAAGCCCATCTTCCCTTAGCTGAGCCTGGGGACGCTGCATTCACTCCTCCAAACCTTTACTGCAGCCTCCAGAGAGATCCTGAATCAGAGGCACAACGAAGATACACCTGGGTTCCTGACCCACAGAAACTCAGAGGAATAATGAATAATTGTTGTTTTAAGCTAGTATGTTTTGGATAATTTATTACCTACTAATAGATAACTAATACAGGGCCTTTTCAGCTAAAATTCCCTAGAAATATTTACCATCATACTTTACTTAAAACTATCCAATTTATTATAAAATTTTGGTTTTTAAAATTTTCTTCACAAAAAACATTTAAGAAAAGTCATATGTATATATGACATATATATATTCTATTTTATACTATTATGCTTTTTCTCTTCATCAAAATCTGAAAACTAAAGCAACTATTTTTGTGAAAGAAAAAAGTATCATATTAGAGAAAAATTGGTAGGCAACTAGGGGTAATATCCATGACTACAGTCATCTGTTTAAGATTTTTAAATTATTTTTTCCAGAAGGATTTTTTCCAATCCTTTCAGTTGCACAGCACATAAGGGTACGAAGATAAAACAACTTCTGAAACTAAAGCATTGACATATGAATACTAACAGAGCTTTTAAATGTAAGGGGGGAAAAAGTCGTGACTCTAAGATAATGCAGTAGTCTGATATACTCGAAAATTCTAAAGCAGCTTTCTGATCTAAATTTAGGGAAGCTGGCAGTGGATCAAATGTTAAATGAGGATTTGAGAAAGCAACAGTTTTAGGCACACATATGAGCCAGGAGTGTGTTGGCAAGATTGACCTCCTTGAAAGACTATCAAAAACAGAGAAGGAAACAGAGATTCCTGACATTTACGCCAGTCAGAGATACTATGTTACCAACAAGTAACTCCAAATAAATATTTTTAAGCAATTCAGTAATGAGTTTTAGACAAGTCGGCTCTTAAAAGAAATTCTGATTTCCCCCCATATTCTCTGGGTACTAGCACTTCCATTTGGCTTACTTTTCTGACACCAGACTCAGGAGGACATTCTAACATAAACCTTGATATCAGAATAAGATATAAAACAGTTTCTGCACATGATAATTCCAGTGGTCTAATGTGGAACATTGGAGGAGAGCTATTTAGCTCACATTCATTGTTTTCCCTCCCTTACTATTCTTGTCCTCTCTCCATATATATATATATATATATATATACATACAGTAAACTTTTATGGGAAGAATGAATCAAATGAGGTATGGGCTAGCTTTTCCTTCTTGGCTGTTATTTTAGAAAGGCACAAGTAGGCAGATGACTACTAGATTGATATAATAAGATAAAATACCCAAGAATAGACCCAAGACTTGGTCTCTCACATGAGGGTGGGTATTATCCAATAAACAGTGAAGGAATAATTGGTTAGGTATTGAGAGGTAGAATTTTACGGTAGTTTAAAGAAAAACACTCTCCATTCAGTGCTTAATTTGGAGACTTGTCTTTGCAACTCACTAGTTCTCTGTTTTGGGGGAAATTGTTAAAACCAGTTTCATCTTAGTTATCTCATTTATGAAATGGAAATAATACTACCTATCCAAAACCTTGTTGAAAATATTTTCTCATGTAATATTTATAAACTATTTAGAAGAGTGGCTGGTCCACACTAAGTGTTCAACCAATTTTAAACATCACATGTGTTAGTAGAATAAATTTCGAACACTATTTCATATAGATGGACTTGTGATATTCTAAAAAAAGAAAATGCAAAGATGTATGTTATCTCAAGTTGAACATACTGGTTAACTGTTGCTGCATATCAAGACACCTAAACATTCAGTGGTTTCAAATGTAAATCCTGTATCATAACTCATGTGTCTACAGGTTACTGTTAGAGGTTGAAATGACCTAGGTTGAGCCTTGCACGGCTGCAGGTGGGAGTGAGTAGTTGGAGGCTGGGCACAGCAACCTGGGCTCTGTTTCAAGTGTCTCTCATCTAGGACTGTCACATTGCCTGGGTATGTTCTTCTCATGGCAGTGTCAGAAGCAAAACTGAGCAAGGAAAAATCACGAAAGACCTCCCACGGCTTAGGCATGGAACTGGCATACACTTAGATCTGCCTAAATCTGTTGTCTAGAACTGGTCACATGACTGAATAGAAAGCACAGGATGGAGAGAGATAATCTGTGGGGTTGGGTGAAGAAACCGCAATGTCACACAGCAAAGGGTGGGGCTACAGGAAAAAGTGAAATATTGGTACCAAAAATGCAGTCTACTTATCACCAAGAGAAAGGTCCTTGTGAGGACATTATGACATAAACAGTAATATTAACTCAATGTTCCAGTACAAAAACTGGCAAGCAAAATAAAGACAAACAATAAAAATGAAATTATTTACTGCAAATTCAACGGAAGCTGCCATATTTCAATTTAAAAAGATAAGAAAGTCCAATAGAAAATATGGAAGTGGAGATGGAAATATGGAGAAACCACCACTCTCAGGTTTTTCAAGATGGGGTTTAAATAGGTACAAGCTTTCTAGTACTAATTTTTTCAGTGTAATGTAAAAGTCATTAAAATTATTTCTATTGTGCATATTATTCCTACAATAAATTATGTTCTATAAATCTTACCTAAGGGAAGGGGGATCTCAGATGTTCACAAATATTGATGTATAATATCATGAATTAAAATTTATAATAGCACAAATCTTGGAGATAGGTACATTTTGTTTAAATAGGGTACGGTGAAATTTATCACGAGTAACTAAATGAATGGACATGTAGAAATAAAACTTCCTTCATATTTTGTTAAGTTGACATTTTTTCAAAGTTTATCAAAATTAGGGAATGATATTAAATATAAACACTACTCTGTGGATAGTCATAATACACATGAATCTATTAAAAACTCTGAAAAGTCTTGCAGTAAGAATAAAATCAAAACCCCATTGCCTGGGGCTTCCCTGGTGGCGCAGTGGTTGAGAATCTGCCTGCTAATGCAGGGTACACGGGTTCGAGCCCTGGTCTGGGAAGATCCCACATGCCGCGGAGCAACTAAGCCTGTGAGCCACAACTACTGAGCCTGCGCGTCTGGAGCCTGTGCTGCGCAACAAGAGAGGCCGCGATAGTGAGAGGCCCGCGCACCGCGATGAAGAGGGACCCCCGCTTGCCACAACTAGAGAAAGCCCTCGCACAGAAACGAAGACCCAACACAGCCATAAATTAATTAATTAATTAATTAATAATTTTTTAAAAAGCCACACACGTTAAAAAAAAAAAAAAAAAAACCGTTTCCTAAGTATATTTGGTATCATAATCACCAAATAGTTCAATAACACCTATTAGCATCTGATTAATTGTTACTTAGTAGGACATGGTTTTTAGAATCATTACACTAAATTTATCAAAAGCAAGCTATAAAACAAATAAGTAAAGTTATATGTGCTCACATGGTGATATCTTAATTTCAGAACACTGAATAAAATAATTAGGAAACGATATATCTGCACAACATAATTTATATATATTTAAGATATACAGTATAGCATTATCATATATATGCATATATATGTGAATATGGAGAGTGCTTGAGAGAGAGAAGGAGAGGTGGGTTAGTAGATAAATACCATACCATAAAGAAGCTTCATACAAAAGTTAAAATTCAAACTCTGGAGTTGAACAACCCAAACTCAACCCCACCGCAAAGTGACAATTCCCTTATCTACAGTTTAGAGGTTTTCTAATTTTCAACAATGAATGTGTATTATTTACATGATCAGAAAGTCAATTATAAATGTAAAAGTATGTATATTTGGAACATGTATCTTTCTAAATGGAA
This sequence comes from Balaenoptera ricei, assembly GCF_028023285.1. Lineage (NCBI taxonomy): Eukaryota > Metazoa > Chordata > Mammalia > Artiodactyla > Balaenopteridae > Balaenoptera > Balaenoptera ricei. Next base: position 140,898,474 of record NC_082642.1, read on the forward strand.
TTTATAAATGGAAATAAAATGGGAATATGTTAGAAATTCCTAATGATCAGCTAAACTAGCTTACAAATTTGTGAAAATAAAAATGATGATAATAATATAAAATGGCCTCACTGAATATTTCTTATTTAGAGATTGAGCTCTTAAGTACAACTCTCAACTTTATTTACTGTCTCACCTTTATAAAAGTGTTTTAAAATATGTTAATAAAATTCTCTACTTCAGTTTCTTCAATACTTATGTTTATTCCTCTAATTTATCCAGTGGTGACAATCTCCTATTTGTCTGAATTACTGCTCAATAATAGTCCATAGGTTGGGCTTAAAATTGTACTTTTATCACGGTTAAATCATTTAAAATGCAATAATCTAATGTTTTTGTATGCGAAAAAGTACAGCAATAGAGATTTTTGTGGGAATTCATACAAACAGAAAATGAGGATGTTAGCCAGCTTTGTTCAAAACTGCAGTGTTTCGGAGCTTCCTTTACGTTATTTTTCTCTCATGCTCTGTTAACTCCATAGGCATCTCATAAAGCTTCACCTGGACAAAATAGTGAAGGCAAGGGCAACAGCCAGAATCTCGATGCAGAGCTCAAAGAGGCCAGATGTGAGGGAGAAGAAAGAAACTAAAAGTCGCGATGTGTTGTGCTGAGTGGGAAAACACATTTTTTCTTGTTACCTCACTCTTCAAGCCAACAAAGCTCACTCTAAAATATTTTAAAGTGGTAAATTGCTATGGAGGAACAACATTTTTAAAATGTTATGTTTGTATTTTATCTCTGAGATTATTCCTTTATTTATCCACTAAAATTATCCGAATGTCAACTGTATGGTCAAGAGTGTGCAAAAAGCTCTTGAAAGGGAGTGTATCTCTCACTTTTAAGCTCTAGACACAAGAAGTGGTTGACCGCAGCGTGTTTATTCTGTTATGCTTTAGGGAAAAGAATAAATACACTGGAATGTAAACCATAGTGAATCTAGGATGTTTCTTCAGTAAGGATGATGTATGAACCTGGTTTTTGAACAGATAAGGGGTTGGCTCCTGGCTCCTGAGAATAAAGAGGAGAGGGAGAAAAACAGTGGCAACACACAGGAAAGATGCTGGCTCTTATCCACATCAGAATCTGGCTTCCCAGTCATTGCAAGAGCACAGCTTGAGACTCAGAGAGTTTGAAACAGAGTTTTCATCTGAGCACCTGGACGACCAGAGGGCCAACTGGGTTCATACCAAGACCTGGAAGCTCTGACTTCAGAAGGGCTCAGCAAGACAAGATGACTTCTTATCCCTGTGATGATTCTGAACCATGAAATTGGATATTTAAAAGATTATTTTTTTTCAGGATTTGCAGTTTCCATAGCTACTCTACAGATTAAATTATAATTACTTTTTCCCTTAACTTTAAATTGAGAGTTTACACAAGTAAGGATCATTTGGATGTCCAAAGCACATTTTCTGAGACGTGATTATTGTGATGATAGCTAAGGGGAGTGCTTCTCCATAACCTATTTGTGAACTGACAAAGCCATGTTTTAGTGGTTTTACTTTTACTGCTGATAATGACTTCTCAGTGTTTCTCCCTCTCCTTCAGTTTATCTGGAATCTGGCTCTGGCTTACTTTAGAAGAAATATGATGTTAAGTCTCATTAAATATATTAGCTACAGAGTGTGGTAATCACTTTTCAGGAAATACATGATCTCTGGAATTTACAAATTTTAAGTGTTTTGATGTATGTTTTATGAATTATCATTCAATTTTTCTAAGCAGAAGTGACCTTAAAAATAAGGGAAACATTTATTTATTCACTGGTAAATTTTCCTTGCCCTATTATGACATCCTTCTCCCTTTAATAATCCTTTGATGTAGATCTGAATACATATGTGGATGCTTTTAAACTTACTGATTGAAGGCATCACAAACATTATGCTACTAGGAATAACAGAGACCTGGGACATTTTTATTTGCCTGGCCACATGTCTTGGATTTCACTTTGAGGTCTAGGGTTATTCATCTTGGCTTGAACACACTCCTGTAACTGTGTTTGTTTAATCTTGGCTTAACCCATTTTGGCTTCTTGCTTCTGTGGCTGGCCAGTATCTCTTACTAGAAAGCCTCCTGGCCAGGCATTATCTGCCAAATCCAACTCAATCATATCTTTCCTTTTCCAAGTTCTGGAATATTTGACTTCTAAATAGGGCTTTTTCTCAATACTACATTTTAACTGAGACAGCCCTTGCTATGAGGAAAATCAATTTATCCAGGGTTCTATTCCTTCATGGCCCTGACTGAGATAGAATTCTTAGTTAAGGTGCTGATTATTGTGTACAGGATCAGAGATTTGGGGAGTCCTGATGGACCTTAGGGTTCCCCCAGGTTCAATTGTTTCCTTTCAGAGAACTGGGGATGCTAAATTGTTCCCAGTCATATAACTCATTATGACTAAAAATATGTCCAAAAAGTAGAACATGTGAGTTCAGTCTAACTTTATTTTTCTAGAATTATTCCACTGAAGTAATATGTTCATTTACTTTGATAGTCACATTCAGTTTCCAAAGTGGTGAATATAAATGAGGACACATAGAAATTTCCTATGTAGAGATTGTTCAGTGGAGTCTTCCTTCTGCCCTCCAAACATGTGGATGAACTTCTGTCTGCTTCATTGATTCATATACTCCCAAGTACCTGTGACATGGTTCAGCCCTAAGCAAAAACGGTAAAGTCAACAAGAGTTATTGTTGCTGTCTTATCACTTTTGTGTGCTCAGTACCTTTGTCCTCCAGTCATTCCCTTTAATAAAACTATTATCAGGCAAAGGTCTGCTCTCTATTATGAATATCTTGAGAAAGGAAATAAGGAACCTCCTGACTGTTGTCAGATTGAAGCAGGTATAATAAGCTATTAACAGGATCGTATGTTCTCCTGTTGAACATAAACAATATCACAGAGTACCAATGGCAGACAAAGCTACTATGTGTTGGTGATGATAAAGGTACAAAGACCACTCTGTAGTTATATTTGATCTCACCCTCAAGCCAAACACTCCAGAGCACAGTCTAAACCAAAAAAGTGACCAAATTGCTCTTTCTGCTGGCCAACCTGAGGAACTGCTCCTTCTTGATCAATCAGAGCTTTAGACCCAGACTCATTCCATTCATCTTTCCTCCTAGATAAAAATTAAGACAGAAAATCATGTAACTGCTTCCATTTTCTGACAGAATCAAATACATAAAAGCTATACTTCTTTGAAATATTCTCAAAATATCCTATCACATGCTCAAATCTTATAACAAGCCATTCCTTACGTCACTGAGATGCCCCAGAATCCCTCATGGTGTGGGTTCCCTCTCAGTTAAGAGTCAATAAACTCAGCTTTGTTCAACTACAGGTGTGTTCAAGGTGTCTTGAGAAGAGGGAAATGACAATCTTATAATGAAATTCAAAAAGTTACACCTGCAAAAGTTATTTCTATTTAAAACCATAATTTTGCAATGAACTTTGTTTTTTCAGTCTGAGAGAAGATACTAATTCACCATCGAATAAAGGGAAGTGTTTTGAGAAAACAGTTTATCCAATATCCCTGAAATTAATCATACTAGGTATTATCCTATACTACCTAGCAATTTCTTTGGGGTCCTGTTGTATGAGGATGCTGAACAACCAATAATTCTTTACATACATTGTGGATAGAAGAGACTAAATTCTCAATATATACCTATTGTCAATAATGGTGATTTACTTTCCTATTTGACTAACAGTTACGAAGTACCTGTTAAGCATGTGGTATCTGTAGCAGGTTGGATTCTGCAGTAAAAGGCTTTAAAAAGAGACATTAGTTAGGGATCAACATGTGTAAAAAGAAGGTGAAGGAAGTAAGATTAGCCAAAAGAAGAAATTGAACGATGTTGCAGGATGACAAAGTTTTGGCATATTAGTGGGTAGCTCTGGAACAAATATTGTCCATTAGAGTGCCCTACATTGGCCCAAAATGTTCATCCTTTATATTTCACTTCTCCCGGCTACTTGGTACAAGATGCTTTGATGTCACCTCAGACAAGGTGACTGAAGCTGCAGCATACCTTAAAGGATATGCCAACTAGATGATGAGCACTCTTTCTACAAGACCTTCCTTGCAGAAGGAACTGACTGACCCAGCATGTTTAGTTATACTATAGCATATGAGTTACTCATTCAAAATGGACACAGAACTAGATAGCAATTAAGAAAATATTGACAAGTAATAAGAAATACCAAAAACAAGCTAGTAAATTAACATAGAAGTAAATTTTAAAGTTACGTTTGTTTTACTTATTTATTCAACAAAGACGCCAGAGGACCCTCCGTATCCAGAGGTTATACATCCCCGGTACCGTGGGCCGGCTATACTAGGCCATTCTATAGAAGAGACTTGAGCACCCGTGGAGTTTGGCATCTGTGGGGAATCCTGGAACCAGTTTCCCGAGGAGACTGAGGGAGGAGTGTACTTCAGGTTGTAGGGATTTTTTGTGTGTCTCTCTGCAGAACTGCAATAGTCTGATAGGCAACTATTAGTTCTCCACTCACTTTTATTTATTTCAAGACAGCCATTGTTGATTTGTTAATTCCTTTCTTTGTCACTCTTAATCCCATTGTGATTAAGCATCTCTCAAATTCATGGGCAATTTTCACTGTCTCAGAATTAAATTGTCCCGGGTATTAAAATCCATGACACAAGTAATCAAAAGTAAGAGAGTAGAGAATCAGATGTCACCAACAAGAAAATAGGCAAATAATATCTGTGACAGGATTTTAACATTTACAAAGTACTGGGAAACTACATATCAGCATTTGCATAAGTATCTCAACGACCTACCTTTGGCTTTTCTTTGCAGATTGTATTATTTATTCACAGCAGTATAGCAAAAGAAGATCTTTTAGTCTCTTTTCTTTAAAACTACAAAAATACATCTGTTATATTCAAACACAAAAGCTCACACACAAATATTCACATAAATACATACTAACACACACACTCACTTAAGATATTTTGCCCACAGGTGGTGGGAATATGGTTATAAACTAATTGTTTAGGAAGTATATAAAAAAGAGGAAAGTGTATGTTGGGGGTCCAGCAGTCCAAGAGAGAAGAGAAACAGGAAGGGAGGCTGGGGTGATAGGGACCTATTTATTGAGCCCTGACTTGGGTCCTGACATTGTACTTGACACTATATATAGGTTCTTTCTCTTCCCCCCCCCCAGCTTTATTGTGGTATATGTAATATACATAGAATGTTCATATTTAATATACACATTTTGATGAGTTTGAACATATGCATACACTCATGATATTGTCACCACAGTCAAGGTAATAAACATATCTAACACTTCCAAAAGACTTCTTGTATCTCTTGACTTTTTAAAGAACATTTAGGAGTTTCCCTGGTGGCACAGTGGTTAAGAATCCACCTGTCAATGCAGGGGACATGGGTTCAAGCCCTGGTCCAGGAAGATCCCACATGCCACGGAGCAACGAAGCCCGTGCACCACAACTACTGAGCCCACAAGCCACAACTACTGAAGCCCACATGCTTAGAGCCCACGCTCTGCAACAAGAGAAGCCACTGCAATGAGAAGCCCGCACACCGCAACAAAGAGTAGCCCCCGCTCGCTGCAACTAGAGAAAGCCCGCATGCAGCAACGAAGGCCCAACGCAGCCATAAATAAATAAATTAAAATTAAAAAAATTAAATAAAGAACATTTAGCATTATCTTTACTCTCCCAACAAATTTTTTGTAATAACTTTGTTTTTTAAAATTTTTATTGGACTACAGTTGATTTACAATGTTGTGTTAGTTTCCGCTATACAGTAAAGTGAATCAGTTATACCTATACATATATCAACTCTTCTTTTAGCTTCTTTCCTAATGAAGATGTGGTACATATATACAATGGAATATTACTCAGCCATAAAAAAGAAGGAAATAATGCCATCTGCAGCAACATGGATGGACCTAAGGATTGTCATACTGAGTGAAGTAAGTCAGACAGAGAAAGACAAATATTATATGATATTGCTTATATGTGGAATCCAAAAAAAAAGGGTACCTAGTATATAGCACAGGGAACTCCCAATGGGTGTTTAAATGCACAGCACAGTGTTGTTACCTCTAAGCTCTATGTTGCACAAGAGACCTCTAGAATTTATTAATTTTGTATAACTGTAACTTTATACCATTTGAACAGCAACAGCTCAATTCCCTCTGTCCCTTCCCCTGGCAACCACCATTCTATTCATTACTTCTGTAAGTTTGACTATTTTAGACACCTCATGTAAGTGGAATCATGCATGATTTGTCCTTCTGTGACTTGCTTATTTCACTTAGTATAGTGTCTTTCAGGGAGAAATGGATACATTTCTAGAAGTGAACAGTCAACCAAGATGGACTCATGAGTTAATACAAAATCTGAGCAAACATAGAGCTAGTAAGGAGGCTGAATCAGTAATCAAAAACCTCCCAACAAAGAAAAGTCCAGGACCAAATAGGTTATTTTATTAATTTCTCAAACAAAAATTTATTAAGCATTTATTATTATCTGTGTTTACAGATGACAAAGATGAATATTAGAGATATTAAATAACATAGCCAGGATACCACAAAAAAAGATTGCCTGACTCCAAAAATATATCCTCTCCACTAACCTGTTGGTTCTAAAGCCTACAACAGGGTTATATGCTGCCTAACTGACTAAGCTTCCATTTTAAAATTTCAAATTTGAAATTCATTAGAAGTACCACTATGGAGAAAAGTATGGAGGTTCCTTAAAACACTAAAAACAGAGCTATCATATGATCCAGCAATCTCACTCCTGGGCATATATCCGGAGAAAACCATATTTAGAAAAGTTGCAGGCGCCCCAATATTCATTGCAGCACTATTCACAATAGCCATGACATGGAAACAACCTAAATGTTCATCAATGGATGAATGGATAAAGAAGATGTGGTATATATACAATGAAATATTACTCTGCCATAAAAAAGAATGAAATAATGCCATTTGCAGCAACATAGATGGACCTAGAGACTGTCATATTGAGTGAAGTCAGACAAAGACAAATATCATATGATATTGCTTATATGGGACATCTAAAAAAATGGTACAAATGAACTTATTTACAAAACAGAAATAGAGTCACAGATATAGAAAACAAACTTATGGTTACCAGGGAGGAAAGGGGGAGGAGGAATAAATTGGAAGACTGAGACTGACATATGCACCCTACTATGTATAAAATAGATAACTACTAAGAACCTACTGTAGAGCACAGGGAACTCTACTCAATACTTTATAATGACCTATATGGGAAAAGATTCTAAAAAAGAGTGGATATATGTATATGTATAACTGATTTACTTTGCTGTACAGCAGAAACTAACAGAACATTGTAAATCAACTACACTCCAATAAAATTAATTTAAAAAAAAAGATGTATGTATAGTGTCTCACAACTACATTAGCTCAAATTCATCTTCTTATCTTTCTCTGAGATTCTCTTAATAAATTTTCCTAAAATTTTGTCTGCGAGTCTCCTATTTGCATTTATTGACTCTCCATCAAAAGCTTCCTCACACCTATGGAGCTAGATACCTCTTAAAACATAACTTCAAATTATTTGAAAAGTCTCATTCTGACTGGTTAACTGTATAATATATGTTTTACATATAACTCAAATTTGATGTGTCCAAGTTTGTGCTCATAGACACTCCAAGCAAAGCAAGTTTTTCCAGTGACTCTTCCTGTTTCTGGTTACAACATCACCATTCTTCCACAGAGGAAGGATTGGACCCTTCTCTACCTTGATTTTCTCTCTTCATTTCCTTCTTTAGGAAATTATTTGGCATTAAAAGAGAAATGCATTTAAAATACCAGTTAGATTTTCCCTTTGTATCCATCCTTACAAACATCATCAAGGTTAATCTATAATTGTATGTTAACAAGACTATTGAAATAAATCTTTTTCTAGTCACTCTTTATCCAATTCATTCTAGCCAACATGGTCAGATTGATTCATCTATATATATATCATGTTTAAGTAGGATATTCCTGTTCAAAAACTATCTGAGGTTCCATATTTTCTAAGATAATTCCAAATCTTCTATCTCAGCATTAAAGAGCTTCCAGTATTATCCATGGCATTCCTTCTTCGCAGAATGTATTGATGCCTCCATTACCAATGGAGGCTTCCCATTTGTCCACGTGCAACTGAAACCTCATCTCTTCCGTGTCTCACCCAGCCAAGAATGATCTGTTTTTATTCTGCCCTAAATATTGAACTTTGTTTATACCTTTCTTAAATATTTATCAAATGCTTCCTTTGAGAATAAATGCTGGCTTCTACTCTGCTACATACTAAAGGGCAGGATGATACCATTCTTTACTCTTGCTTGGTCAGTCTCTCTCAAATGGATTTTCCCTACATCTTGCCATTAACATTAATTGTCCTGTATTATGTTCTGTATTAATTGTCCTGTATTATGTCGGGTTCACTAGAAACAGAGCCTAGAAATGTGATGTATTGAGGAAGTACTTTCTGGTAAAGAGAGTAAGTTGGGGGATACTAAACGTGGATGTTGTCTTAACTAAAGATTAGATTCCATCTGATCTCCCAAGGATCCGAGGGGTACAAATCTCACCACAGAGTTCTTCCCACCTATGGCAGGGAAGATGGACTTTAGTAACCTCTGTGAATTCATCAAGGGGCTGGAGCTCCCTACCATTTCTAGAGGTAGAAGTGTGTAATCACCTGGAGTAAGCAATTCCTGTTGGGATATAAGGAGTCTCCAGAGAAAATGGCAGCTGAGTCATTAGTAGCAGCTAGAGGGTGTGTGCATAAACCCGATAAGGTAATCCAGCCGGGGCACCAACAACGTCCACTACAATACATCTCTTGTACCCTTCATATCAGCCTTCTTCTCTCGTTAAGTTTCACCTTATTTCTTTCATTAAGTTTACTTCATACAGGCACTGCTTCTTCAGGATTTTTGTTAATCACAATTTCTAGGAAAACTTACAAGGATCGAGTTCATGAGACAAAGTAAATTCCCTGCTGCAGCACTTGATTTTGAACTTGTAAATGATACTCATCATGCCCTCCTCCACTACACATTCTAGATTCCTTTCCTTTTGGTTGGCACTTTTCTGGGCTTCTAGCATGAAGGACCCAAGATGCTCAAGTGGGAGTCATAGATTTAAGCTTAATGGAAATCTTACTGTGTCCTCTGGTGGAAGTGTATCCTATGACAACTAAGACCTTAGATTTACAGAGCCTAAAATTACTGGAATAGGAAGCACAGATACTCCAAGTGAATCATTAAGAGTGGTGATGAACCAAACACTTCCACGCCTATCCCTTGACTTCCAGAGATATGTATTTTACTTGGAGAAATAACATGATGCAATGATCACCTTTAAGACATTACCTTCAAGTAAGCACCACAAAAGTGCCCTCAACATGTCATTCCACTTTTATATAAGGCTGGAAATTTGTAGGTAAACTCAAGAACAATAACTGTATCCCTCTAGGAGATTGGACCAAATGCAAGCATCTTTGACTCTTGAATTTCTTTTACACACGCCACACATTCCATCATCACATCCTACTCGTTTTACATTCAAAATATATTCAAAGTCTGATAACTTCTCACTGGCCCCATTGCTAACACCAGATTCCAAACCACAATAATCTCTCACTTCTGGACCATCAAACTGGGTCCTCTATATGGTACCCTTATCCTAACACACAACTACACACCTGATAAGAAGTTTGATCCTTTCTAAAACAAGTCAGTCCATATCGCTCTTCTGTTCAAACCTCACCAATGGCTCTCCTTCTTGCTCAGAATAAAATCTAAAATTTCTGATGAAAATCTACAGGGCAGATTTTGTAACCAAATAATTTGATTGCAATCACAGGTCTACACCTTATTATATGTGTTAAATAGACAAGCTAATAGAATTATTTGTGTCTAAGTATAGTATTGAGAGAATTATACGAGCTGGTGTTTGGTAATATAGCAGTGCCTTGTGCTGGAACAACACTACATAAAGGTTAGCTAATATGTTTGTTGTTTCTGTTCTTACTATAACTGGTGTATTTCTTGCCTTTTTAAAAACTTATTATTTAAACATGAATGTTTTTCATGTCATATAATTTTCAAAAACATGATATTTAATGGCTAATATTTCATCTTATATCATGCCATTTCCATTTCTTTCATCTTTTCATACAATCATTTGCTTCAATCTAGGTATTACAGCAGCTGCTTGGATTCACTTGGATGAAAAACAAGTTTATCTGAAGCAGAAAGCAATAACACAAAACAAGGAATACATGCATGGAGTATATGATTGAATATGTCCGTTATTCTCTCTGACAATCCCACAAAGGGGTATAATTTTCTCCCTGACATCATGCCTAAATACTTATTGCTATAGTAAAACATCATGCCTAAATACTTTTTGCTGTAGTAAAAACATTCTAATGAGAGACTTCTGTAAATATGAGGAAAACTGTGAAGAAAGTCTTATCCATTTCTTTCTCTCATGTGATATGTTGGACTTCAGGGGAAAATAGGGTCCAAGTAGAGGTTAAATTTTAGTTCCTTCTATATAACTTTTACATGTGTCAAGCGTGCAATGTGCCAGAAATAATGCTGCTGTCCACTCACTCCCCAACTACCAATAGTCACGATTAAAGTGTAAATTGCATGAACCTCACAAGACATCAGAGACTAATATATGTAAAGGATATCAATATCATTTGTTCCACTGATCAGCTCATGACAAAGACACAGAGTGACTATTTCCCAGAATGAAACATTCAGTAATTCATAGTAAAATGAGTGCATATTTTTAAAATATTAATATACATTGTCTTTTTAAATATTTACTTTAATGACTACCTAACTTCCCTAATATCAGAAGAATATTAAATTAAATTCTGTCTTCATCACCATCTTCCTATTCATGCCAACAGTTTATCTCTTGGTCACTTGGTCACTGAAAAAAAGCTCATCATGTTAAGTGATTTACTCCAGGCATGCAGCTGCAGAAATAATAATTTTAAAAACACTAAAATATTCAAAATATATAAAATAGATTTTCTTCTTTGTTGATTCTATAATTTTATCAAAAAGTTTTATTAATATTCACCCAAGCTCAAAGATTATTTGAGCTGCCGCCCCTCACCTAAACTAGGAAGATGGGGATAAAAGGTTTTCTGTCTTTACAAAGGCACTATGTTATATTAATTTTCAGTACAATTTTTCATATCAATATTATATGTTTACATATGCAAATTATTTATTCCCTTGACACCTAGGAAATGGAGCCAAAAAGAAGATAGATCGTTTACATTCTCTCACCTATTGTAGGACTTTCTTCTGAGCCTAGAGAAAAGGAATATCATAGAGTGGGTCAACCAAGCAGAGAGATCTCTCCTTCAGAAAAGAATTTATAAGTAAGATTAATAAGTGGTCAGAGAACAGTCCGTGGTGACTCATTCTTGCTCTATTCCTGCTCTTTTTGGTCTTGCATGCCGCTATCTGTAATTAGGACTGGAAACTTGAGTCGAATAACTTACTCAAAAGAAAGAAAGGCTTAGGTGTCCACCAAGCTCTACCATCCATTTGTACCCAACCTTCAGTGGGCGTGCTTGTGCACGCACACACACACACACACACTTTTACCTAAACTTTCAGAAACTTGGTACATATAGTAGATTTTTAATATTTTTACTTTCCCACTGAGATCAAAATAGTTGATTGATTTTTAGGATAAAAGATTATTTGAGTTCCCACTCCCATCAGATGGAAAAGAAGGATTTCTATTTCATTATGTCCTACTACTACTCCTTGAGAAGCTGACAGACTTCTTAGGAATGTCTACCGACTGAACTCTGTGGTCCGTGATGAGTAAATCTTTCCCCACTCAGTAGTTCTGAAGTGAAAATTGAATTAAAGTGAGGGAAATGGTGAAAAGAACAGCACTAATGAGGACAACTTTAATTTGGTGTGTAGATGAAATAAAAAAAAAAATCAGTTATCATTTTTCCATTAAACAAACTATTTCTGGAATAACTGAATATCTTCCTCCTCTTTGCTCCTTGCTCTTTGGAATTTAACTCATTCAGCATTTTTTTCTTTTACATTTTAAGAATTAGTTTCAATCTTTAATTGAAGTTTTAGCTGATATGCCATGTATTTGTTATTATAACAGAACTTAAAAAAATCATTTTTAGGGGATAGAGAATAGCATAATAGTTCTGAAGACAACTTAAACATCAAGAGGCTCTTGGAAAATTAATTTGTTCATGAAAATAATATAAACAGAGGGACCTCAAAGCCAATAAATTGGGTAAGGTTTTTAAAACTAAGCTGTTAGAGTCTCAGAAGAGGTATAAAATTAAAATTTTAAAATCTGTGGTATATTTAATAGACAAAATTTTTCAATTTTTAATATTTTAGCAATGCTAAATAAAAGACAGAAACGTATTATCAGGATATAGATAGATGTGCTACAGCCAAGGGTATTAAGGCACAACACAACTTTAAAAGAGGGTAGAGAGCTCAGAAAATTGCTTGTTCTGTAACCTAAATTAAAAGAGCCTTATAACAAGCATGGATTCTTATATCACCTTAGTAATATCTTGGCAATTTTCCCAGATTATGCTTTATATAGATGATTCTTTTCACTTTGCTCATAGTTTCCATTATATAAAATATTTTAAGCTATTAATTTTTCATTATGCTCTAAATATGCTAAAGTCTCAATATATTATCTACTTCTGAGGAAAATATAACATGCCACTGACTTTGCAAAGAGGGTTTAGGTATTAATGCCTTATGGACCCTATGTATATCCACGTCCTAAAGTGGTTGCAACAGCTATAGTCTTGCATACAACTTCCATGATAATTTGACCCAATCACATCTCTAGTCTTACCATATAATGGTCCTGTTCACAGTCAGTGCTCTAAGACAATTGGATTCTTGCTGTTCTCCAGCATGTCTCCTACATTTTCCTTCCTTCTTGACATTATTTGGATCTTTCATTCTCAATAGTTTTGTCTCAGGGGACATATATACTCTGAATCATTGAGGATCCCCCAAAATCTTTTGTTTATGTAGGATGATTCTATTAGCATCATGCTTAAAATTAAATTTTAAAAAAATATTTTTTTCATATTTCTTTTAAGCATAACAATAATAAATCTATTAAATTTTTACATAGCATACATTTATGAAAATAACTATATTTTCAGAAATAGTGAGCAGAGGAGCATTATTTTACATTTTTGCAAGACTCTTTAATGTCTAGTTTAACAGAAGACAGCTGGATGCTAATATTTCTTGCATTCAAACTGTTGTAATATGTTGCTTTGGTGAAAGTGTATAATGAAAAGGAAGCATCACACAGAGAAGTATTACAAAAGGAGGAAGCATTTAAATTATTTTTAGATAATTGTGAATATTCATCTTTGATGCTACACCAAAATTTTAGAATTTACAACATAAAATCTGAAACAATATCATTTTTAAAACTCTATTTTATTAAAATCCATTGGTTTCTCTTGTACTTTGAATGCATCTTTTGCCCACACATGATTTTGTGTTTTCATGCATTATTCATTAGGAAAATCTGGGTTCAGTAAGCTATGAATATACTGAAAATGTCATTATATATCTTCTTAAATATACAAAAGCCTCATATTCATTAATATTGTCACCAATGTTATCAAAATCATCTTTAAGTGTTTGGAAGCTGGCAAACTCATAGGGACATGTATAAGTTTTCTAAAATTTGAATTTTTGCTTCAAAATTTTAATTTTATTATTTGCAACAGTGTTAATTTTCTTTGAAGTGGCAGTGAGAATTCAATCTTGGAGAGCCTTAGAAATCAGTTTTTGATCTCTTTTCTTCCCTATTCTCACTCTTAAAGTAATATCACCAACCCCACTGTTTTAAATACAGTCTAGATGTGTAACACTTTTAAATTCATATTTCCAGACAACCTCATTCATTTTTGAGAAAATATGTTACAGTTACCCAGACCATAGTTTGTTTATCTGTTATTTTTTCAAACAAAAATGACATGTTTTTGAAAAAAATGTCTGCTTTAGCTCATAGCTCAAACAACTGCACAAGGGCTTTCATTCTAAAAAGTAAAGGAACAAAAAACTTTATTCTTCAACAGAACTGCTTTATATGTGCTTTCTATTTTGTCAAGCATAGTAAAATGATATGTACTCAGGGCTAGAGATTTAATACTACAATATTTATCTTTCGCTTTTTAATTTTGGTCATTTCGAAGTCCAGTTTTGTTGTGTTTTATTTTTAACTGTGTGGCAGAGAAAAATATAATGACATTGAGCACATTTTGGTGCCACTGCCTTGATCTGTGCTATGCCACTAGCTGTTTTACCCACCATTGCTTTAGCACCATCATGGCAAATGTCAACACAATGAAAAGGGCATATAAGAGTTTAGCATTATTATGAAAATAATTCTTACTTTGCAAACCCCCTGGAAGAATTTTGGGGATCACACTGGGGTCCATAGAACATACTAATAAGGACCTCTGGTTTATACCATTTTCTCTGCCTAAGAATTCCCTTACATTTCATCTTCTCCAGTCCAAATTCTTCTCATCCTTAAATGTTAAGATAATTTCAAATACAACTTCCACTGTGAAATCTTTCCAGAACCTTCAAGTTAATAGTGATGTCTTTTTTTTGTATCTAAGTACATAAACATTTATACTGTTCTCTGGAAACAAGAAGATAAAATGAAAAGATATGTTCTCTACCCTGATGATGTCACATTCTATCATGGGATATACATTTCTGAAACAATAATTCACAACAAAATGTGTTTTGTGGGACTTCCTTGGTGATCCAGTGGCTGCAGGGGGCGCCGGTTCCATCCTTGGTCAAGGAACTAAGATCCCACATGCCACTCAGCAAGGCTAAAATAAATAAATACAGTTAGTTTAAAAATATACCTTTAAAAAATGTGATTTGTACAGATGTATATATGCAAAGCACACTAACGGAGCATGGAGACGTGGTTTAGAAGTTGACAATCTATTTTACAGCCACAAATTACCATGCAAATTAAGTAACATTTGAAACTGGTAGGATTACAGTGTGGAGAAGGGGATCCATGCACATTAAAGAGAATATCCAAAGATACAGGAGCAAAAATACTGATAATAGTTTTCATGGGTTGAGTACAAGATATAAGGGGTAAGGGCCAATTGCTAATGAAACATCAGTTTTTAGAAATGAATTAAAGTCACTAGGGAGGGATAAATGAGCCTAGCAATTCAAAATCAATGATGATATTTCTTAAAACATCTCAAATATGGGGATACAAATTTAGTATTCATCAATCATTAGAAAAATCACTACTGAGTAATGGACTTCAAACAGTGGCACGTGAATACAGAGCATTTGACTTGCTACCACAAATTTCCTGAATTGCCATTACACAGAGTACTGGGGACCTTTTTTGACTTCTGGTGAGGTGGAACATAACATTTGAACATTGCAGCTATTTGTAAAATGATATTTGTATAAAATATAAAAGTGTGTTTAATTGCTCCACTTATTGTTCTAAGAGGCTGACAGAGAATAATTTGTGTTTGTTTGTTTGGTTGTTCAGTTGGTTGGTTGGTTCTAAGGGCTTGGATTTTCCTTGACTCGTGTGTTTGTGTGTGTTTATGAATTTATTTTGATGCTTTATTGGGGTATAATACCATGCAATGAACTGTACATATTTTATGTGATAAACTTTAAAATATGTATCTCTTGAAGTGATAAATATGTTGAAAAAGAGGCTTCCACTTAAGAGATGCATACCAATGTTCTTTTTCTTCTTCTTTTTTAAAAAATATATGTCATATTTTGATTCGTACATAATATACCAGAATAACTACTTTTATGATCTTTGGATAGCACAAGACTTCATAGCACATTATCTTACCCAAGAATTAAATACACAATATTAATTATTTCCCAAACTGCTTTCTCTTACAGAGGTTTAACTTAGACTTTTGTCTTTGTCCATCTTACAAACAGAGTGTATTCTCCAAACACTATGCATCCAATGACCTCCTTTGACACTAACTTCAACATAACTGTAATTTTAATTCATGTTAGTTTCTTATTGAACAGGAAAATGTGTAATATAATATCTTTGTATAAAATGACACTTTACTGTTTAAAACATATTATTCAAATATTACACAGAAAAGCTCCATAATTAAGAATCTGAAGAAATATCTTAATATCATATTCTGACATTTTAAAATATATTTTACTAAAGAGACATTCCTTACATATAATTTTGAATATTCACAAAGAGTTAGGTAAGTGAATTGCACATGGTGTCCAATATCTACTTTTTGATGAGAAGAAAATTTCTTAATATTAATTAATTTTATACATCTGGATTATACATTTTGGTAATTTTTTTGTTTAATTCTTTCTTAAGAATCTAAATGTGGAAAGGGTGTCTTTGGCAGTGTCTTGCTCTGAGGATTTAAGATATACATATGTTTTTAAATGAAGGTGCATTGCAGTAGTAGGGCAAAGTGAGCCATGTAGAGACTTGACCAGCAAACTGTTCTGACTTTTTGCTATATTACTTATTTTAATTTTGTCCTCACAGTTCTACTTATGTTACTGAGATGTCTTCACAAATAGTTTGTCATGGAAAATATCTTTGACTTACTACTTAGAGAGCCCACTTACAAATCAAAGTTAAAAACCTTGGCTCCCTCTATGATACTGGTCTATATAGATGATCTCTCCATGACCTAACCATCAACACTTCCTTCAAGGCTTATGTGTCTATTCAGGAAGACTGAGTTCCTGTCCTCATACTGAAAAATATCATATCCACATCTAACTGGCTACTCACAACATAATTAAAATATATGCTCTAAGACTCTCAGCTTACCATGAGGATATTAGATGAAAAAAATAAAATTTTATCAGAGAATATGAAAAAGTACATCAATATATACTGAAATAGTTATCATGCTTAGCCATTATATTTCGTTAATTGCATTCTGGAAGCTTGAATAAAAATGGAAACATGATAGATTATGTAATTCTCAGTATCTGATAAAAGGAGCTTATACTAATTATTTAAGGGAGCTCATTTTTCCTGGTACTAAAAGATAAAGGCAATGTATCAACCTAATGGACATTTTACTATTCAACTGAATTGCTAAGACACACTACGATGGTTTTTTTTGAGGGGATCTATCATATGGAAATTAAACTATGGAAATGAGGCCATATCACAGTGGGTTAGTTGCGAAAAGCTTAACCCATTTGGCGACAGAAGAACAACCCTTATGGTTCAAGAAAACTCATTTTGCAAGTGGTTATTTAATTAAAAACAATTAACAAATGCTTAATATTGGGGAAAAAATAGAAGTGTAATGCATGAAGTAGCCTTGTTCAAGAGTGTGATCCAAATTCCCAACAACAACACTTTTTCATTATTTTTTTTGGACAAATTGCAACATTTTATTTAGTGGACTTTCATCATTTTGTTCATAATTTAATTCAGGAAACATTTACAAGCATTAACTATGTTCACAAGACACTTTGCTAGGACCTGAAGACACAGAATTTCTGCACTGTTCATTTTTATCAAAGTTATGTAGTTGGTCTTGGGTTGCCCTGTGTGATGACATTACCATGGCGGTGAATCTGTCATTTTCTGCCAAAAGCAGTTTCTGTTGAAAGACTCACTGTGCAGCATGATAGCTAAGTGAGGGCTTTAAAACTATATTTCATTTATGGAAAAAGTAGTGAGTACTTTCAATACATGTAATCTAGGAGAAGAAGCTGTAGTGTATATTTCTTCCCTTTTTATTTTATTTCCTAGTAAGAAGTATATTCATAAAAATGCCAGATTGACTTTCCACATGTGACATTTAATACAGACTTCACATAGCTTTTCTTTTTCCTGCATGATTCAAATATATATAAAATCTATCAGAATGAATATTTCTAAACCCAGAGCACAGTATCATCAGTATTTTCCCAGTGCACAGCTGGAAACATCACTTATCTCTCTGTCTCAAGAATCACTTCATCTAAACTAGGTGTTTAAGTGTATCAGAATCAGTCATCCTTAATCCACTAAAGATAACATTGGGAAGAATGAAATAAATCAGACACTCTAATCCCTCTGTATTTCATATCTCTATTTTGAGAGTAGGGAGATCACTTGATACTGTATGTAACCCTTGGAACATCACTGAGTAGATGTAGCTCAAAAATATGTTTCTGATCTGTAAACAGTACCAACTGAACCCATACTCCCATGACTTTCCTGCCACAGCACTGAGCATTCTCTTCATCACTCATCCAGTTTATTCTAATTCTCTTTCAGCACAGCTTCCAAGAGTATGAATCTGTCATTTGGAGCTGAGCAACATGAAGATTCACCACCGTTCTGGACAATTGGATCTTGGTAACACTGCTGCATTCTGAATTGGATGTCAATAAATTATCTTTAAATCACTTAAAACTGGCTGATTGGCTTCAGCTCACTTAGAGGCATGCCTTTCTGCTGTAACTGAGTGCTTCCCTTAAGCTTTAAATTGGCAGCCTGAGTACATGCGTTTGATAGAGCTAATGCGCTTGGTCTCTAAGGTTGGGTTTGACAACATTGCACCATTATGCGTAGGTTATATACAGTTCCTTTTTTTTTTTTTAATTGCATATAAAAAATATATAACAAAGAATGATAGACAAAGAAAGACTCCTTCCTATCAAAAGTAAATTATACACGTATTATCTGATTGATCTCCCAATAAGTCCACTTAATGTTATCATTTCAATCTAATTATGTTGATTTGAGTTCTGCATAGCCAGATGTCTAATGTGTCAGTTCATTTAACTGGCCAAATGTCTTTGGAAGTAAAATTTTCTATCATCACAACCAAATTGGGAAAAAAAAAAAAATGCCTTTAATCATTCAAATTCATATTCACATTGTAAAATATTCATCAGTCATTACTATATGTCAGGAACTGTGCTTCTTATCTTCTACATATTCAAAGATGAATTAAATGAGTTTCCTATCACCCAGTGCCTTGCAGTTTCATGGAGGAGATAGATCTATAAGCTAATACATCAAACGGAGATGCTCTACAACAGACGCATGCATCAGGGTGATTTTGAAGCACAGAGGAGGAAGTTCCCCTTCCTTAGAATTCATAGAGACCTTCACAGAGGAGGTGACTCAAGCTTCAAAACACATTACTCATTTATCCATTCATTTGTAATGCACGTTTTTATCCAATGCAGTTCAGTATCTTCTTTAATTACATTTCTTTGCAACGTCCTATTATGAGGTTGAGATTTAAGGTTTATTTCCCTCTAAGTGAAAGGAGAAGGGTGGTCTGACTCAAAATATCTGTCATAGGTCAGCTTTGAATCTCAGAGAAGTCATTTCTGACCTCTTCAGCAAGACGGTAATATTGAAAATCAAGTTTTATGGTGGGAGAGGGGGAGGGAGATTTATTTAAGTTAGTATGTCAATAGCAAGCTCAAGAAACTAGGTAATAATCTTACTATATACCCAGGATAGAAAGAGGAAGAAGGATGATTGGGGTAGAAATAAGACGAAACATCGTGGGTCCTCCACCCACAGCCATACTTGGGGTTAAGCTTTAAGACGTGAGTCATTTGAAACGTCCAGATAGGTGTGTGCAGAGGAAGCTGGGTCACAGGTAAGTAGGGAGGGCACAACTGGAGTCATGCCTCCTGGGGATCCAAAGGAAAAAGCCACAAGATTTTAATGTGCATGTAAGTCATAATAGAATGATAGAGCAGAAGCTGTTGGAGACAGAAAGGTAGAGGAGCCTCAGGAAGTGCCCTGGGTTCCCTGGGGATTTCAGAAACCCTAGGCATATCTGAATATTCAAATGAAGGTACACAGGTTTCTAAGAAGACTGGTAAAATCTCAGAGGCCTGGGATCATGACAAAGGGGACATCATCAACAAGGCCTTTGAACTAGGAGCAAGTAGCTGAGACAATGGACTTCAGCTGAGGGAACAAACATATCAGTTCTCAAGACCATTTAGGACTAACCCTATCCATGTCAGCCAGTACAGGAAATGGGTCAGATCAGTCACTCTTCTGAGAAGGATGGGAACTAAATGTCACCCTTATAGTCTGAAAGACCACCTCTCCTCAAGGGCTTATGGGGACAGAAACTCTTTACACACTTAGCCACACTTGTAGGAAGAAGATGGTAAAATGTGATGTGTATGAAATGAAGACAGTGAGTCATTTGAGAAACCTTATTCAAACCAGCCCTGATAGGGCATTGGATACTAAACAGATCGAGGACTTACACTTGAAAAATGCTTGAGAAATTCTTCAAATACAGGCTTAAATCTGGCTGTCAACTGGTGGAATAGTAGCTCTTCAAGGACATCAGATAAGTCATAAAAGTAAAGAAGTCACACTTTTTTATTGATCTGAAGGTAGTGTGAATGAATCTGCGATATCACTTTACATTTATTGAATATATACAGGCACAGTTCTAACAACCAGAAATACAACTGGTGGATAAGATAAATAAAACCCTGTTTCTCAGAAATCTCATCATATTGATGCAGGAAATGTAGACATTCAAAACATGATGCTAAAATGAAATATTAGACCTCTTATATGAAAAGGAGAGTGTCTTATGGGAGTACATAGATGGGGCACTTAACCAAACCTTTTTTCCTACTGTCTAGGAAAGACTTCCAGAAAAATTCATTTCTGAGAGGAGACATGGAGGATAAGTCAAGACACCATCAGGCAGACCGGCCTCAGAGTTCTGAGTATGTACACAGATTACTGTGTCTCATGTGTAGTCATGTCAAAGACATTGACCCTGTCTAGAAACCCTCTCAGGCGTGGGCAGGGTCCTGAGCCATCTCTTCAGACTATGCAACTTTCCCTCATTTATCTGACCGGTGCCTAGGTGAAAGCAGATCTGACACACTGAATTGAACTGTCTAATTTATTATTCTGTCTCAGAGGAAGATGTCAGCTAGCTGGAGGTCTTGCATGCAAGGACGCAGGGATCACTCTTTGGACCTGTCCAGTTCAATGTGGTCATCAATAATCACAAGGAAGATATAAAGAGCATGTTACTCAAATGACGACAAGCACAAGGCTGAAGGGATACTGAATACAGTAAAAGACAGAGTTAAAGTCCAAATACTTTTAATAACCTTAAGCTACATTATAGCCATAAACAGTTCGTGAAATTTGGTCCCCAAACATACAACTGTGCAAGTATAAATGTCACAAGATAAATCTTAGCAATACTGTACATAAGAAAAGAAGAAGAACAAAAATAGAAGTTACAGATTTAATCAAGAGTATACTCAGTGAAAGCCAACAGTATGACACCTTTCAAATTAATTCAATGGAATCTTTCAGGCATAGTTAATAAAAATATAATATTCTGAAAGAAAAGAACCTAAAGTCCTTTTATGTACTTTATTTTTCAGGTCACATTTTTCCAAATGTGGAAAAATGGGTGGTTCTGAGCTCTATAATTCATTTACACAAATTGGAATATCTGTTCTGTCAATAAATATTTCATAAGTGCTTAATAAATCATTGTACCACATTCAAGATATGCAGTCTCTTAGTCTTTAGGAGAACAAGTTAATAATCTTTACTGATATATACCAGAGAAACTCAGCTTGATTTGGGCAGAAGACAAAAGTCTGTGAAATACCAGAGTTACAATGGAAGATACCTGCAATTTGGCAATAAGGTAGAACTTTATGAGGTTAAGAAAGGGAAGAACCATCTTCTTAAACATTTCTTTTATATTAGAAAATTTATTCAGTACAGCATTAAATGTACTTCTTTATTTCATTTGCCCTCAGTTCCAAATTAACTAGTGGAGTTTGACTTTAATGCTGTGAGATGAAAGAACAAAGAAAATCTATCAATTAAGATATTTATAAATTATGCAAATTGTAAAAATCCAGCAAATTCTACAGACTAGGTTTATTTTCTTCAAGCTTCAGTAAGTTGAGAGAATTCATTCAATGATCTTTGTATCCTAGATGAAATTCCCCCAATACCACTTGGCAAAGCAAAACTTCACATTTTAAAAGACACTACATTAATTTGTCTTTAATGTAGAAGATTTGATTGCACTTTTTTGTTATTATTTTTCTAACATTATTTCAACAAAATTCATTAAACAAAATTAAAAGTCAGTAACTTCGTGAGCTACTTTGGATATAAAATAATGAACTAGTCCTTACCCTTCAAGAGATCACATCTCGGTGTCAGGATACCCTCATGACCTCAGATGATTACAATATAACATGATAAATGCTAATTGAGAGCTATACAGAAGATGTTAGCATAGTATAAAAGAGGACTGATAATTCGTTCTGCTTGAAAGATTTGAGGAAACTTCACAAAATATGTGAGAGCTTCACATAGAAATATGAGAAGAGAAAGCCTCTGGAGACACACAGAAAATATATCTAGAGTAGGATTTCAATCCAGGATCTATAGCACACATTCAAAATTCTCATCAAAGGGACTTTATATATTCTGTCTAATTAAACAAATATATATTTAATGCTTATCAGGTTTGAGGCACTGTTCTAGAAGTGTAAATAAACAAATTAAATTAGTTATATTACTTTTTAGTGCTACCTATTATCAACTACACATTTCTAGGTGCTTGACATGTATTATGTATTTACTCTCCACAAGAACAACATTAATAATAGATGATTTTTTCTCTAGCCCATGGAGCATAGACTCTACTAACAGGAGGAATTTATGTGTGGATATAATGTCAATAATGTCTTAGTTTAGGCTAGTATAACAAAAATACCATAGACTGGGTCACTTAGACAACAAACTTTATTTCTAGCAGTTTTGGAGGTCCAGTATCAAGACACAGTCAAATTCAGCTTCTGGTGAGGACCCACTTGCTGGTTCATAGACACTCTTCTTGCTGTGTCCTCACATGACAGAGAGAGTGTAAGAGAGCGCTCCTGGGAATCCTTTATAAGGGTGCTAATCTCATTCACGAGAGCTCCTCCATTATGTCCTAATTCCCTCCTAAAGGCTCTACCTCCTATTACCATCACATTGGTGGTTAGAATTTCAATATATGAATTTTAAAGAGATATAAATGATCAATAGCAAATACCATGTAGTTAGTACAATGATGGATGAACACACAGGGTAATGGTATAAAAATACCAAGGATAGGATTTTTGCCCAATCTCAGCAGGGAAATAGGATAGGGGGTTGTAAGAAATTTTTGATGTTCGCCTTCATAAAGGATATGATACCCAAGCTCTCTTCCCTGATGGACAAAATACTGGACAGAAGTCAAGGGTAGTAGGGTAATTGACAGGGAGAGATAATTCTGGAAAAAGCATGAGATGACCCCAGACAGAGAAGCAAAGGAAAACACTTAAAGCCACACAGTTAACACATAGTGAAACAAGGTTGTCTGAGAAAAGAAATAATTATTTTTAATTTTATAGCTGGGTCATAACTAATAAAATGAATGAGTTGATGTCTGTGTAATCAAAATATTTCTGCTTAATCAGGAAGAAATTCTTACTAACCAGTATACTAAGCTCTGTTTTCTCTTTGTGTATAGCCTATTGCAAACCATCTTCTGCCTTGAGCCCACGAGTGTACGTGCCATTCAAACTTAAATGGGAGCAGTCATGTAGAACTTTGCTATGGAGAGATTCTGTACAGAGATTGATTTATTGCTTCACGGGCGATAGGACCTATTTCCTTTTATCATTTATTGGGGGGAATCCAACAGAAGAATAGGTAAAGTGCTTTGATAGATAATAATGGCATAGCTATACTTGTTTAGCTCTCAACTATCTTATTTTATTGGTCCAAAATCCCAGAAAGAAAGAGCAGAGAGATTTCACAGCTCTGTTCTGTGCATGAGAAAATGCAGGCACAGAAAAGTGATTTAAGTTGCTTGAGAATGCTGGCACGTGGTTTCTTAATCCAGTACTCTAAACAGCAAACCCAGACTTCTTCTTTATCTCACTTATATTGATTTTGGGTTGAGTATTCAAGACCCCTTTACAAGATATGGATAGTCTATCCAATTTTATTATTTTTATTACAAAAATAGCTATTTGAAATGGGAGCCTGGTTATTTTGGCTACTTATGATGAATTGTTTTTCTTATGAATAAAATGATTGATTCTTTGGTAACTTATTTTTCCAAAAATAACAAATCAACTAGTTTAGTTAAGCTATAAATAAAAGTCAATGTGAAAAGAGACAACCCTGCAGCTATTAAGAACAATGGATTTATACAACCAAAGAGGAGAGACCACATTCTTTGATTCTTTGAAGCAATACAATTTATACTGAGAAACATTTATTTTGGTTTATCTTATTTATTAAACCACCTCACAAGTGGAAATTATCATTACTATGGAGAAATAGGAAGGAAGGAAAAACATTACCTGGGAGCTGAAATTCAGTTTGCATAAACATGCAAAGAAGATTTTAAATTCAAAGAGCACTGAAAGAGAAAGGAATATAGCATGGTGATCTCTGATCTATCTCTTTTAGCTCTTCCCATGCCTTTCTGTAAGAACCACGTGGCTAAGGAAATGCAAGGTTAAGAATGCCTTTAAACTCTACAAGACATTCTTCACTTCCATGTCCCTTTACTGATTCTGTAGAGAATTTCATGAATTGTGTTTTCATTTTTTCAACTGCCGTTCTTAAGCTTTTACAATGTACTAACACTTTCCTGGGTATTGGAAATACAAAGAATACAATGGTCCTTGTCTTTAGATATTTCACAGATTCCTATTCAGAGAAGTAAACAATTATGATATAAATTCCATAGCACAAGCAAGGATTGAAGATAGGAGATCACAGAAGAACAATTAACTCAGTCAGAAGAATGATCAAGGACAATGGAAAATCTCATGTGACCCGAGTCTGGAAGTGTAGGTGTTATCCAGGAGGAATTGGGTAAGGAAGTCTCTGCTAATAGCACAGAAACCACAAAATCCCAGAGGCAGATGAGATGGCTAAATACTATTTCTCAGGGTATTGACTCTGGACTCACAAAATTCATCTCAATCAAATCAAGATTGAGTTTAGAGATGAATATATGGCTGACGTTACCTACAAGTGTAAGGCAAGTTATCAGAGATGCAAAGAAAGGAAGGAAGTATATGCTGGAAAACATTTTATGCTGGAAAAATTTCAAACAGAAACTGAAGTTGTCAGTATTACAATTGCTGGTGTATTTTTGTAGTGGAATTTCACATAATTTTAATACTCCAGAGCAGACTTTCAAAATGGCAAGGATTAGTGAGGAAAGGGTGATCTATATACTCTTTATAAAATTTGCTTAAAATTCCCATAATGCAAAAGAAGAAGAAATACTGATAGAATTTATCCTCATATAGAAGAGCAATATTGCTTATACCAATACCTCATTTTTCCACTACCAGGGTTGTCTCTGACTTTTCCTTTTTATTTATGTAAAAAGAAAGACAGAGACTGCAGAAGTAGGGTAAGAAAACCTTGTTAAACTTTTTCAACAATCCCTGTTGTAATGTTTAAAGCAATTACTTTTTTTTGTCAGCAGGAGTAAAATTTACAACCATCAGAGAGTGCAAAGAGTCAAATGTATTGTTAAGAATTACAACATAAGCTGCATGCAAATAACCCCACAAGTTCTAAGGGCTTGTCTTCCCCTATTTGTATAGCTGAGGCTTCACTCGTAAGCTGTTTAGGCTTTTTTTTTTTTTTTAATTCACTAGAAGCTGGGGTAGAATATTCCCATCAATTTCAGTGAAAAACAAAAATCTGTTAATACCACCATCTTAAGGGGAAATATTGCTGGTGTGCTTTTACAACAAGAAATATTTCTTCCTAAACAAATCACATAGTAAGGACACTGTACAATCAAAAGTAATGGAAATTACATGAAAAATCATCTTTTTTTCAGACAAATATTTGGACTTGGCCCACATAGTCAAGCTTGAGTATAAAATGCATGACTAAAAGTCAAGCAGATCTTTCAGTGAAAACTGTTAACATTGTGCACAGCTCATTTCTGGAGGAAGGTACTTTATAATCCTGAAACAATGGACTTGGCACCCCTGATATGACAGCCTCTACGACTGTAATCACTTAGCCCCCAACCCCAAAGTCTTGTCCAGGTTAAAGCTCAGGCATTCTTTTAAAGTCAATACTGGTATACAATGATGCGTGCATATAGCTTAACAAGTCAAATAATTCTTAATAGTTATTAAACGACAGTGTTCTTTCAGAAGGAAAGATCCTTTCTCCCCCAGATATGATGCTTTTAGCAGTTTCACCTCAAACTTATGTCCATCTCACATATATACCTTGTATTTGGTCAAGAAAACAGAATCCAGTCTACATATTCCATATGAATGTTTTAATACAGGGAATCAGAGGCTTATTTAATTGTTGGCCTGAAGACCAACAGATTGGAAAGGGACCCAAAATATCTTGTCCTGCAACAGGAAAGTGAATAGTATTCAAGGGCGTTTTGTAAGGCCACCGAAAATCTCAAGCACCTCTGGAAAGCTGCCATCTGACTGATACAGCATGTAAAACATTGACCAGCTTAAACTGGTTTTGCTTCCTTAAATCAGGCTGCTGATTAATCCAACCTGGAGTTTCTTTACAGGGACGGCACTGCACTTCTGCAGGACAGGAACCCATGTCTCCAGATGACCCTGGAATCAAGAATCTTCAGTCTATGGGACTCAAAGAATAGATGTGTTGTCATGGAGTCCTTTACATAGCCAGAAGTCCTTCAATAAGGAAAATCCAGCTTCCAGCAGCATGTGTTGCTTGATTAGTGTATATGTAATGAGACTAGCCAATCAGCTTCCAAGTCTGAAATTCCCCTAACCCTTAAATTTCATTTTGAACCCCGGATCAGGAAGACGGATTTGAGCTCAACCTCCTATCTCTGTGCCTATTGACCTTGCAGTAAAGCTCTTTCTTTTCTCAAAAGCAGGTCCCATAGTATGGGCTTCTATGTGGTTGGACAGAGAGCCCTTGCTAGCTCACAGGATTACTTCAGTCTTCAGTTAGAAGACTGGTGATTTCCTAGTACCTCACTTGAAAGCTGGTAGACTTCAATCCTGTCCTGATATTAAGGCCTCTCCTTTCCCTTTATATGTGTAAAGAGATTCTATAAAATGCAGTTCTAGGCTTCTGTACAAAACAGACCTTGGAATGAACTTATGAATATGTACAAGTAATGTGCTTACGAATGTTCTATTCTATTACATCTTTTTTTCCAAGTGAATAATTGCTACTTTTTTTTCAGTTTCATATGTTTCTATAATTATCACATGTAGAGGTCTTAAACACTTCCTCATGCTGTTTTCTACATGTTCAGTTCCATGGATAATTCATCACTTTCAATCCCTAATCGTGAAAAGTCCTGCTGGTGCCCTCTTGTTCCAATCTGGAACATCTGCTCCCCTGGTCTGATGTAAAGCTATCTTTCCTTCCTCTTCCAATCTGAATTCTTCATCTCCTTTTAGATCCTACCTTTGCCTTCCTTATTTGCTTCTTCATTTTGATGAAGCATATTTTCTACCAGTTTCCTAAATGCAGGAAATGTTAGTTTCTTATGCCTCAAAATACTTTTAGTCTCCTGATCTTGGATTAAAAGTGTGGTTTTATTAGATTTTTAGGCTGGAAATCAATTTCCCTACAGATTCAGAATACATCAGTCTTTTGTATTTGATCCTTTGATGTTATCCTTTGGAAGGTACAGGCATTTCTTTTTCCTGATTGTTCTGTGTGGTCTTTTAGTTGTCTATGTTGTTTTGTTTATGTTTTTATCTTTTCTCAAAGAATTTAAGATTTCCTCCTTATTTCTGGTATTTCATAATTTCATAGATATATGTTAGTGTATGAGTGTTCAGGAATGTTTGGTAAGGGACGGGGGGGATGGCCCAGGTCACCTGTTCAGCCTTTATAATCTGGAGATGATGTCCTTCAATTAAGGGCAATGTTCTTCTTCTATTTGAGGATTTTCTTTACCTTTTTTTTTTCTTCCAGAACTCTGAATAGTCTTATAATGAATCTCCTGTATTAATCATTTACTATTTTATCATTTTCTTGTTTTTATTTATATTTTTATATTTTTGTTCTTATTTCTGGTAGATTTCAGCCATTTTATTTATTTCTCTTATCTCATTTCTAATGTTAAAGCTATTAATGTTTTTGTGTTTTTTTTCTGGTATGTTTTATAGATCCTGTTTTGGTTTTGGGGGTGGAATAACTTTCATTTTTTAGTGGAAGATATTAGTTAATTATCATTTTTGCCTTGTTTTGAAATTTTTTCCTGTATTGGAATTTTTGATTGTATTAATTCAGTTTTCTCCAATTTTCTCAAGATATTTATATATTGCATTTGTTTCCCTTTCATATTTTAATTCTTAGTCAAATATCTGGAGACTAGGAAGTCTATTTATGCTGCAGAATCAACTCTTTGTAAAATCTAAGAGCAAGGGCAAAAGTTGTCAACTAGAGGGCTTCAAAATGTAGTAGTCTGTATCAAATGTGCTTCATTCATGAATGAAATGCTAGCATGATGCATATATTACCTTTGGGACCAGCTTTTTTCTATTAAATCTTTTTTCTACTTTTCTTATGTATGTGATGAAAGTGGGAGTGTGGATGTATACTCTGGGTGGATGAGCTCTGGAACAAGTGGAGATGAGTAGCTAGGGAGTTTTCCTGCTCAATAGACAGGTTTCAGTTGAATTCCTTAAGTCCTCAATCACATTTTTGGTTTTTATTGTGCCTGAGGTCTCAATGTGTAGGTACTTACTGGTTCCATTTTCTCAGAAGAGCAGCCTCTATTCTAAGTATGGGGATACAGTATAAAGAAAGAGCAATTGACTTGCTGTGTGGGGTAAAAGAGGACACATGGGGATAGAACTTCTCTCTATATAAATTCTTACTGTCTTTCTAATTTTAGCACCACAGATCAGAACCTCCATATCTGCTTTCTATGTGTCTTATTATACCGGTCCTAAGCCTACCCATTGTCTTGTAGCAAATTGTTTTCCTTTTGCCTTTTTTCCCTTTTCTGCCAGGCTTTATGTTCTATCTTTCTCTGCTGAGCTGGTTTCCAGTTACATCTGCTCAACTAGAAGCAGTGGTCTTACATTCAAATTGACAGTAAAAACAGCATAACATAATGGAGGTCCCATGACTCTTCCTCAGTGCACCTTCTGATGTACCAAAATTATTCTGAACTTTGGTATACATGCTTTTGGGAGATAAGCTGGAGTGGTGTAGACAAACCTGGCTCAGGAAAACTGTCAATTCTTGAATCTCTTCAACTTTTAAGTATATTTTAATCACACATCCATGTATCTCCTTCAGGTTTAGGTGACTCGTTACCGTTCTCTAGTGCAAGCACATCCATGGCTTTTTCATTAATTATAGGTTATTCAGTTAAAAAAAAAAACATCATGTTTGGAACATAACAACTTCAGCAAAACTCTTATTTAACTTGGTCAGTTAGTCCTATAAATTTCTTAAGAGTTGCTAATTTCAAGAAACCAAGCTCCTCAGGTAACTCTGAGGTCAGAGAAAATAATACAAAGCAGCTTTAATGTTTTTGGTGCACAAATCATTTGCTTATTTTCCTATTATTAAAAAAAAAAAAAATTCACTTCTTTTGTTTCCTTTTCCCTTTTATACTAGACTCATTGATCTTCTGAGTTTATATATTACTTTTCTTCCTCTTCTTGTCATTTAAGTATAATTATTAAAGGAGATTTGCACATGCTTTTAATCTACCATGTATAACCAAAATATCCTAAGATTCAACAAATTTTGATCATGTTTTTAGGAAAAAATATAACATTAAAGAGAAGAAAACCTATTCTAATAGAACTTCCCATGGTTAGAGAATATAAAAATAGAAACCAGGGATAATTATGATTTAATACCCTGTCACGTCTGCTAAACAAAGCATGAGAGAAAGAGCAACAGTCCAACAGGAATTTTGTAGACCAGTCTAAATCCAGCAAATATGTCAAAGCCAACTCTCATTATGAAGTGAATTAAATAGACCAAAGGCTTACTGATATTTAATATGATTCTTCTTTTGCAGATCCTTGAAAGATATAATGGGGCATTTGTAAGCTCATTTTCATAGGTTAATGATAAATAAAAAAGTAATTGATTATAAATTAATTCAGGATATTGTTGCAAACTAAGTATTGTCCTTAAATATTTCCTACAATAGCACGTGGCTGCTAATTTGCATATTGCATTTCTAAGGAAACCCTAAAGTTGCCCTTTACTGAAAGTATTATCTTTCAAAAACCAGTTATTTTGGAAAACAAAAACAGAAGCAGAATGTACAAAATTGCTTTTCTCTTCCATTTGAGACTCTTGGCAGAAGTCACACAAAACCCATTAATTGCCAAAATGCATTACATTACAATTAACATTATTTTGAACAAAAATCTAATATCAATGTAGAAAATTAACTGCAATTTTATAACTGTATCATAACAAATGAAACTAATTGGTTGAAGTCTGTGAAATCAAAATCTTCTATTTAGTAAAAAGCAAATTTCTTACTCAAATATCCAAACTGACAAGTTTATGAGAATGGCATAGAAATGATCAATTCTCAGGCTCTAAATGAGATTTGAATAGTTAAACTCTGTGGTCCAAATTTTAACTCAAAACAAAAAACGCTTTCACAAAGAATCACATTTGGAGAGTTGTATTTAATAAAAATAATAAAATTTAAATATCCCTGATGATGGTTCAAATCATTACATTTTAGAAAACTCCTAGCCCTGTGATTGCAAATTTAGCAAAATACACCAGAAACCTGTTAAATAGATTAGCTTATTGTGCCAATGTTTTATTAGCTTAACAGATCTATTTATTTAAGAGGAACCCACAGCCTTATAAAATACATTTTATTTGGTACTCATGATGCAGCTATTTAAGGAAATTTGCATACTGGCATTACTTCCATTGTTACCTTAGGAATTGCCGTTTTACTCCAGTATACAATTTCTATAAATAATATAGTTCAGCAAATTGAATTCGTTTTGTGGGCTGTTACCTGGGATTCACTGAAATACAAGTCAAGGGCACAGTCCTCCAGACTGCTAAGGTGTTCCCAAGAGTTCTGACACTAATGGCAAGGTCAACAGTTTTCCTATCAAAGTTTGAAAATTCCCTGCGAAGACTCACAGAACATACTGAAATCCAGTATACACACAGTCACATTTATTTATCTGTTGGTGGGTTGATTTATTTCTATTGTCAAACGAAAGTAAAACCAATATCTACCTTAGGTCCTGCCCCATGCTAAACCCCGCCCCTACCAAAGTTCCACCCCTGCCTAAACTCCGCTCCCATAGCCAAAGGTTTTTTTTTTTTTTTCCTCCTTTAAATTGCAGTTCTGTCTTACCTTGTGATTCATTGTTGTTGATTCTTTTATATTTTTCCTAATAATTTTTTTATTTTTCTGATTTCATTTTATTCTTTATACTTTGTTATTGTTCTCTCCTTTTGGCTTGTTCTCCACCCTCCCCCTTTTTTTTCTTTTTCTTTTTTCTGTTGTGGTTTTATTTTACCTTGTTGCAGTTGTTTCAATTATAGTTTCATTTTTCCTAATATATTTTTTATCTTTCTAAATTTATTTTGTTTTTTATCCTTTGATATTGTATTGCTCCTTTTTTTCTTTCATTCTTTCTTTTTTTTTCCCATGCCACAAAGCTTGCAGGATCTTGGTTCCCAGGCTGGAGGTTGGGCCCGAGCTCCTGTGGTGGGAACTCTAAATCTAAACCACTGGACTAACAGAGAACCTCAGACCCCAGGGAAAATTAATCAGAGTGAGGCTTCCCAGAGGTCCTCATCTCAGCACCAACACCCAGCTCTGTCCAACTGCCTGCAAACTCCAGTGCTGGACATCTCAGGCCAAACAACCAGTAATACAGGAATTCACCACCACCCATCAAAAAAAAAAAAAAGGAACAAGAAAAAAATATGTTACAGATGAAGGAGCAAGGTAAAAACCTACGAGACCATATAAATGAAGACAAAATAGGAGACCTACCTGAAAAACAATTCAGAGTAATGATAGGAAAGATGATCCAAAATCTCGGAAACAGAATGGAGAAAATACAAGAAACATTTAACAAGGATCTAGATGAACTAAAAAGCAAACAAACAGTGAGGAACAACACAATTACTGAAATTAAAAATACTCTAGAAGGAATCAATAGGAGAATAACTGAGGCAGAAGAACAGATAAGTGACCTGGAAGATGAAATGGTGGAAATAAGTTCCAGGGAGCAGAATAAAGAAAAAAGAATGAAAAGAACTGAGAACAGTCTCAGAGACCTCTGGAACAACATTAAACGTACCACATTTGAATTATATGGGTACCAGAAGAAGGGGAAAAGAAAGGAGTCAGAGAAAATATTTGAAGAGATTATAGTCAAAAACTTCCCTAACATGGGAAAAGAAATAATCAATCAAGTCCAGGAAAAAAAGAGAGTCCCATACAGGATAAACCCAAAGAGAAACATGCTGAGACACATTCTAATCAAACTTTCAAAAATTAAATACAAAGAAAAAATATTAAAAGCAGCAAGGGAAAAGCAACAAATAACATACAAATGAATCCCCATAAGGTTAACAGCTGATCTTTCAGCAGAAACTCTGCAAGCCAGAAGGGTGTGGCAGGACATATTTAAAGTGATGAAAGGGAAAAAAATACAACCAAGATTACTCTACCAAGCAAGGATCTCATTCAGATTTGACAGAGAAATTAAAACCTTTACAGAAAAGCAAAAGCTAAGAGAATTAGCACCACCAAACCAGCTTTACAACAAATGCTAAAGGAACTTCTCTAGGCAGGAAACATGAGAGAAGGCAAAGAGCTAAAACAACAAATACAAAACAACTAATAAAATGGTAATAGGAACATACATATTGGTAATTACCTTACATGTAGATAGATTAAATGATCCAACCAAAAGACATAGGCTGGATAAATGGATACAAAAAGAAGGCCCATATACATGCTGGCTAAAAGAGACCCACTTCAGACCTAGGGACACATACAGACTGAAATAGAGAGGATGGAAAAAGATATTCCCTGCAAATGGAAATCAAAAGAAAGCTGGAGTAGCAATTCTCTTATCAGAAAAAATAGACTTTCAAATAAAGACTCTTGTAAGAGACAAAGAAGGACACTACATAAAAATCGAGAGATCAATCCAAGAAGAAGATATAACAATTATAAATATTGATGCATCCAACATAGGAGCACCTCAATACGTAACAGCCATAAAAGGGGAAATCGACAGTAACACAATCATAGTAGGGGAATTTAACACCCCACTTTCACCAATGGAAAGATCAACCAAAATGAAAATAAATAAGGAAACACAAGCTTTAAAGGACGCATTAAACAAGACGGACTTAGTTGATATTTATAGGACATTCCATCCGAAAACAACAGAATACACTTTTTTCTCAAGTGCTCATGGAACATTCTCCAGGATAGATCATATCCTGTGTCACAAATTGAGTTTGGGAAAATTTAAGAAAATTGAAATCATATCAAGTATCTTTTCCTACCCCAACGCTGTGAGACTAGATATCAATTACAGGAAAAAAATTGTAAAAACTACAAAAATATGGAGGCTAAACAATACAGTACTAAATAACCAAGAGATCACTGAAGAAATCAAAGAGGAAATCAAAAAATACCTAAAACCAAATGACAATGAAAACAAGATGACCCAAAACCTATGGGATGCAGCAAAATCAGTTCTAAGAGGGAAGTTTATAGCAATAAAATCCTACCTCAAGAAACAAGAAACATGTTAAATAAACAACCTAACCTTACACCTAAAGCAATTAGAGAAAGAAGAACAAAAACCCCCCACAAAGTTAGCAGAAGGAAAGAAATCATAAAAATCAGATCAGAAATAAATGAAAAAGAAATAAAGTAAATGATGGCAAAGATCAATAAAACTAAAAGCTGGTGCTTTGAGAAGATAAACAAAATTGATAAACCATTAGCAAGACTCATCATGAAAAAAAGGGAGAAGACTCAAATCAACAGAATTAGATATGAAAAAGGAGAAGTAACAACTGACACTGCAGAAATACAAAGGATCTTGAGAAATTACTACAAGCAACTATATGCTAATAAAATGGACAACCTGGAAGAAATGGACAAATTCTTAGAAAAGCACAACCTTCCGAGATTGACCCAGGAAGAAATAGAAATTAAGAACAGACCAATCACAAGCACTGAAATTGAACTGTGATTAAAACTCCTCCAAAAACCAAAAGCCCAGGACGAAACGGCTTCAGAGGTGAATCCTATTAAACATCTAGATGAGAGCTAACACCCATCTTTCTCAAACTCTTTCAAAATATAGCAGAGAGAGGAACACTCCCAAACACTTTCTACAAGGCCAACATCATCCTGATGCCAAAACGAGACAAAGATGTCACAAAAAAAGAAAATTACAAGCCAATATCACTGATGAACATAGATGCAAAATCCTCAACAAAATACTAGCAAAGAGAATCCAACAGCACATTAAAAGGATCATACACCATGATCAAGTGGGGTTCATCCCAGGAAAACAAGGATTCTTCAATGTACACAAATCAAACAATGTGATACACAATATTAACAAATTGAAGGACAAAAACCATATGATCATCTCAAAAGATGCAGAAAAATCTTTTGACAAAATTAAACACCTATTTATGATAAAAACTCTCCAGAAAATAGGCATAGAAGGAACCTAACTCAACATAATAAAGGCCATATATGACAAACCCACAGCCAACATTGTTCTCAATGGTGAAAAAATGAAACCATTTCCTCTAAGATCAAGAACAAGACAAGGTTGCCCACCCTCACCACTATTATTCAACATAGTTTTGGAAGTTTTAACCACAGCAATCAGAGAAGAAAAAGAAATAAAAAGAACCCAAATCAGGAAAGAAGTAAAGCTGTCACTGTTTGCAGATGACATGATACTATACATAGAGAATCCTAAAGATGCTACCAGAAAACTACTAGAGCTAATCAATGAATCTGGTGAAGTAGCAGAATACAAAATTAATGCACAGGAATCTCTTTCATTCCTATACACTAATGATGAAAAATCTGAAAAAGAAATTAAGGAATCACTCCCATTTACCCTTGCAACAAAAAGAATAAAATACCTAGGAATAAACCTACCTAAGGAGACAAAAGACCTCTATGCAGAAAACTATAAGACACTGATGAAAGAAATTGAAGATGATACGAACAGATGGAGAGATATACCATGGTCTTGGATTGAAAGAATCAACATTGTGAAAATGACTATACTACCCAAAGCAATCTACAGCTTCAATGCAATCCCTATCAAACTACCAATGGCATTTTTCACAGAACTAGAACTAAAATTTCACAATTTGTATGGAAACACAAAAGACCCCGAATAGCCAAAGCAATTTTGAGAAAGAAAAATGGAGCTGGAGGAATCAGGCTCCCTGACTTCAGACTATACTACAGAGCTACAATAATGAAGATAGCATGATACTGGCAGAAAAAGAAAAATATCGATCAATGGAACAGGATAGAAAGTCCAGAGATAAACTCACGGACATATGATCACCTTATCTTTGATAAAGGAGGCACAAATATACAATGGAGAAAAGACAGCCTCTTCAATAAGTGGTGCTGGGAAAACTGGACAGCTACATGTAAAAGAATGAAATTAGAAAACACCCTAAAACCATACAGAAAAATTAACTCAGAATCCATTAAAGACCTAAATGTAAGGCCAGAAATGGCAAAACTCTTAGAGGAAAACATAGGCAGAATACTCTATGACATAAGTCACAACTATATCCTTTGTGACCCACCTCCTAGAGAAATGGAAACAAAAGCAAAAATAAACAAATGGGACCTAATGAACTTTAAAAGGTTTTGCACAGCAAAGAAAACCATAAACAAGAAGAAAAGACAACCCTCAGAATGGGAGAAAATATTTGCAAATGAAGCAACTGACAAAGGATTAATCTCCAAAATATACAAGCAGCTCATGCATCTCAATATTAAAAAAGCAAACAACCCAATCCAAAAATAGGCAGAAGACCTAAATAGGCTTTTCTCCAAAGAAGATATACAGATTGCCAACAAATACATGAAAGGATGCTCAACATCTCTAATCATGAGAGAAATGCAAATCAAAACTGCAATGAGGTATCACCTCACACCAGTTAGAATGGCCATCATCAACAAATCTACAAACAATAAATGCTGGAGAGGGTGTGGAGAAAAGGGAACCCTCTTGCACTGTTGGTGGGAATGTAAATTGATACAGCCACTATGGAGGTTCCTTAAAAAACTAAAAATAGAACTACTATACGACCCAACGATCTCAGTACTGAACATATACCCTGAGAAAACCATAATTCCAAAAGAGTCATGTACCACAATATTCACTGCAGCACTGTTTACAATAGCCAGCACATGGAAGCAACCTAAGTGCCCATCGACAGATGAATGGATAAAGAAGATGTGGCACATATATACAATGGAATGTTATTCAGCCATAAAAAGAAATGAAATTGAGTTATTTGTAGTGAGGTGGATGGACCTAGAGACTGTCATACAGTTTGAAGTAAGTCAGAAAGAGAAAAACAAATTCTGTATGCTAACACATATATATGGAATCTAAAAAAAAAAAAAAAAAAAAAAACGGTTCTAATGAACCTAGGGCCAGGGCTGGAATAAAGACACTGATGTAGAGAATGGACTTGAGGACATGGGGAGGGGGAATGGTAACCTGGGACGAAGTGAGAGAGTGGCATTGACATATATACACTACCAAATGTAAAATGGATAGCTAGTGGGAAGCAGCCACATGGCACAGGGAGTTCAGCTCGGTGCTTTGGGACCACCTAGAGGGGTGGGATAGGGAGGGCGGGAGGGAGACGCAAGAGGGAGGGGATATGGGGATATACGTATGCATATAGCTGATTCACTTTGTTATACAGCAGAAACTATCACAACACTGTAAAGCAATTATACTCCAATAAAGATGTTAAAGAAAAAGTGTTGGGCTTCCCTGGTGGCGCAGTGGTTAAGAATCTGCCTGCCATTTCAGGGGACACGGGTTCGAGCCCTTGTCCGGGAAAATCCCACATGCCGCGGAGCAACTAAGCCCGTGCGCCACAATTACTGAGTCTGTGCTCTAGAGCCTGCGAGCCACAACTACTGAAGCCCGTGCGCCTAGAGCCCGTGCTCTGCAACAAGAGAAGCCACCACAGTGAGAAGCCCAAGCACCACAACAAAGAGTTGCCTCCGCTCGCCACAACTAGAGAAAGCCCGTGTGCAACAACGAAGACCAAATGCAGCCAAAAAAATAAACAAATAAATTAATCAAAAAAAAAAAAAGTGTTAAATTGTGCCTCCCCATAAAGATGTTGATGTCCTAATTCCGAGTACCTGTGAATGTAAACTTATTTGAAAATAGAATCTTTGTACATGTAATCAATTTAAGATGAAGTACTTAGGGTGGGTCCTAATCCAATATGTCTGGTTCCTTACAAGAAGAGGAGAATGCCATGTGAAGAGACTCACAGGAAGAACACCATATGATGGCAGAGGCAGAGATTGGGGTAATGCATCTCAAGCCATGAAATGCCAATGATTGATGACCTCTGCCAGCAGCTAGGAAGACGAGAGGAAGAATTCTAACCAGAGTTTCAGAGGGAGCATGACCTTTCTCAGACTTCTCACTTCCAGAACTGTGAGAATAAATTTCTGTTATTTTAAGCCACCTAGTTTGCATTACTTTGTTATGACAGCCTTTGGAAACTAATACACAGAGTAAGTATTACTGGGTATATTACATGAGCACAAATATTAAAAGAAATTAAATTTAGAACCACTTTAGATTTAGTAATAATAATCATAATCAATATCCCATATCCAAAAAATATATCTTCAGATAGGTCTGAAAAAGAGAATGTATTACACTTTTAGTATGTCAACCATTATACCTGAAAGAGTCCAATTTAACAGACTATCAGCTTTTGCCTATGATTATATTAATGACCATGTGATGTCAGTTGTATGCACAATAAACCAGGAACACAAGTTCATATTGTTCCTTTATTATGCTGATATTCTCTTATATTTCTAAAACACAATAGAATGTAATCGAATATCTCCATTTCTTTGGAAGTGTTGATGAAAAATACAATGATAGATAGACAGCAGGTGAATTATACTCTTCTGTCATCTCTCTGGTGTGTGTGGAAATCATTGTTATTCAGATTACTGAAGGGTTTCCTCAATATTTTACTTGTTTTCATTATTGTATTAACATATTACTTCTTCTGCAAGATGTTCCAAAAAAACATATATTCACTCTTCATGAAAGCAGATTTAACATAGATTGCTTTTGAAAAAATATAAATGTGGAAAAGTTAGAATTTGTATAGATAGATCTTTGAACTTACATTAAACTCTGTCAACAAGTCTATTTTTAAATAAAGCTTTTATTACAAGAAGCCGAGGTTTTTATACTATTTTATTTGATATAATTGCTTTTAAAATAGTAATGAAAACCAATATTGCACTTGAGTTCATGTCTCCAAGTAGAAAATGCTACCAAGTTTTCTCTCTACAAAAGATGTGTTATCTTGTTTCCATTTTCCTTTCTTTATTAAATAGATGCTGTGAAATAGTTTATTAGAGTAGTACGAATTGTTTTGTACTTTTAGCACTTCACATTTTCTATTTTTTCCCAGATAAATTGGTTTAAAAGGAATATTCTAAGTATATAAGCTTTTATACACAATTCATTTTGATTCATAGGTCAATTTGGTTAGACAAAACAAGATCTGTCCTAGAAAAGAAAATCTGTATGGGAAAAAGGCACCTATCAAATTAATTTCACTAAATCAACACAATCATTCTATTTCAATAAGAACTTAAAAAAAGTGTTTGTGCATTGTAGCAATCAAAGGTTTTATCTAGTTACTCAAAGTGTTTTAGATTAATGTGTACATATACAGAGTGAGTGTTAGAACAATAGTCCTGAGACTCTATTCAGAGTATTTTCTTTCATAACATTAATAGGTAAGATTTTCTGTTTTGTCACATTTTGTATCAGAACTTTTAAAACATTTTTCAAGCTATTCCACAGCATTCACCGGGAAACAATACTAAAGAGTATTTAGCTAATCATGGGTAATTAATAGAATATACAGTAAACATCCGTACGGGTGATACACCACTTCTTTAAAACTTACTTTGAGTTTTCAATAATAGATGTCATGTATTTAATGATAGAAAATGCACAATTTAATACAAATAAGAATAAAATAAATTCAGAAAGGAAACCAGGTAACTAAAGATACAGATTCTTGAGAAAAAGAAAAAAAAGATAAAGTACTTTGTAGCTAAGGTTTTTGTTTTGTGTGTGTGATTGTTGTGACTGTTATTTTTTTAATTCATTTTTGTCTTCAGGTTGAAGCTGTAAACATTGTGAAGCAAGCAAAATGTCAGAAAGAAAGTTTGGAAAACTAGTTAACTTACTCACTTATAAAAACTCACCTCTTTTTGGAAACATTTCCAATTTTCATACAGCTTCCACTTTTCCTGTCCCATGAGATCCTGTTATGGACTCTGATTCTTTATTCTTTATCTTACTCCAATAAAGATCTATTAAAAATAAATAAATTAAATTATAAAATTGCTTATAAATTATAACCTTATTAATAAGTCACTAAAATAAAGGAAGAATCTTTTCCATGGGAAAAAAGAAAACCCATTTGAAAGACAAAGAGGTACCTTATTACTGACAGTTGGTTGCACCATTCCTACTACCACAGGACATCAGATGTTTATGAGGCCAGAAGTATGGCCACCTTTTGTGATGCAAAATAGACATTCAAGCTGGAAGGGGGCAACACAACACACAACACAGCTAACACATAAATTGGAAAAGGATATTCAAGAGCATGCCAGAATAGAAACTGAGGGGCATTCACTGTATATATAATCAGATTGCTTCACTACACATAGGGCAGACTTATCCCATCACAGTCATCTGAGCACTCTGATTGCCTACTGGGCAGAATAAAGCAGGTTGTCTGAATCAGCTGTTTTCATCATGCCATTCTAACACTCTATTGGGCCAAACAGTTTCTGGGGAGTGTGATTTTAATACAACTGTAAATAGAGCCTATGGTCAGAGTCTACTCCCACACTATAAAGTCGGTTCTCTAGTTAAAGATTCTATCGTGATATATGGATTTAATAGACCATAAGTCCCTACCTGAACTCTGTGGGAAAAAAAGTAAATATTGATAGAAACTTAAAGAGTGCATCTATTCTTGGGGAAATAAACCATTACTCCTTCTAGGATAAAAGGAGGCCAATGTAGTCAACTTGCCACCAAATAGTAAATTGATTTCCTGGAAGAACAACACCATATTAGGAACTCTGACTTCTTCTTCTTATTGGAAATTTGGATATTCAAGCTAGCTGGGCCATGACAAGTGAGAATGCATGCTATTGGTTCCATCTATAACTTAACTTAGGCAAGTATGACTTCTTCATTTGTGTGACCATCATGGCACCAGTACAGTGGTTCTTAATAAAAACTTGCTAACATTCCATAAACAAAACTAAAAGACGACCTACAGAATGAAAGAAAATATTTGCAAACGATGTGACCAAAAAGGGATTAATTTCCAAATATACAAACAGTTCATACAGCTCAATATCAAAAAAAAAAAAAAACCTAAAAAACCAAAAAAAAAACAATCAAAAAACGGGCCAAAGACCTAAATAGACATTTCTCCAAGGAAGACATACAGATGGTCAACTGCCACATGAGAAGATGCTCAACATTTCTAATCATTAGAGAAATGCAAATCAAAACTACAAGTTATCATGTCAGAATGGCCATCGTCAAAAACTATACAAATAGTAAATACTGAAAAGGTTGTGGAGAAAAGGGAACTCTTCTACACTGTTGGTGGGAATGTAAGTTCATGCAGCCACTATGGAGAACAGTATAGAGGTTCCTTAAAGAAATAAAAATAAAGTTACCATATGATCCAGCAATCCCACTCCTGGGCATACATCCAGAGAAAACTAATTCGAGAAGATACATGCACCCCAATGTTCATTGCAGCACTATTTACAATAGCCAAGACATAGAAGCAACCTAAATGTACAGTGACAGATGAATGGATAAAGAAGAGGTGGTATATATATATATATATATACAATAAAATATTACTCAGCCATAAAAAAAGAATAACATAATGCCATTTGCAGCAATATGGATGGACCTAGAGATTATCATATTAAAAGAAGTAAATCAAAGACAAATATCATATGATATCATTTATATGTGGAATCTAAAACAAAATGATACAAAAGAACTTATTTATAAAACAGAAAAAGACTCACAGACATAGAAAACAAACTTATGGTTACCAAAGAGGAAAGGGGGGAGGGGTAAATTATGATTAACAGATACACACTACTATGTATAACATAGATAAGCAGCAAGGAGGTACTGTATAGCAGAAGGAACTATATTTAATTTCTTGTAATAACCTATAATGGAAAAGAATCTGAAAAAGAATATATATATTATATATATGATATATATAATAATATATAATATATATATAAAGCTGAATCACTTTGTTGTATACCTGAAACTAACACAACATTGTAAATCAACTATACTTCAATTAAAAAAAAAAAATCTAAAGAAAAAGCAAACAAAAAAAAATCTTGCTACCATCAACTTGCAAACTATTTTATATTTTCTGGTGGGCATTAGTATGCAAGACAAAGATTCTCACACTTTGTGCCTACCCTCAAATATCCACCCACATATCTTTAATCCAGAACTCATTATCCCAGATCGTACAATCTTTTTGAATTTCTAGGCTACCTGGACCTATATGTTGGTGATGCTCTTGCTTGGCCCTGGAAGTGCAATTTTCAAATTTCAATGGTTTGCAGCTGAATCTGCTCAACTTTTTAACTTGTTACATCCAACAGAAGCCAGTTCATGATTGGCAGTTCCATATACTTGATGATTCCATGTTCCACGGTCAAGTCATTTATCTTTTCCAGGACCAGTAACAAAGAAGGCAATATTTTTCGAATGACACATAAGTCTGCGGATCACATGGCCTTGCTCCGAATGCCAGGGCCCTGCGTGGTATATACATATATATATATCCTACTGGAGCTTGCTATAAACTCCATACCTCATCCCTTCTTCACTGAAGACATCTCCAATAACTTAGTATCTATGGATTGTGGTCACAGGCTGCAGCTAGGGTAAGGGTTTCCTCATAGCAGTTTGTATTATCTGCACTTCCCCGTTAACAGAACACATGCACTTCGTTATAAAGTTTTCCAGGTGTGGGACAAAATGGAAAAGGGGAGAGATGGGCTTTAAAAGTTTTCCTGTCAAACATCAAAAAGAGTCAAATTATTTCATACATTCACGTAGCAGATGCAACCCAGATTTTACTGGACAGTGGTCTATCATCACTACCTTAATCACTGGGACTGTGTAGAACATTAAAAAAAATGTAATTTCTTAGGGGATTTTACTGTAATTTGAATTGATGTCTTCTATGTCACACACTACTTTAATATCTCTACCAGTGCTATATGGTATAACAAAGCATTTGCAAGTTCATTTGTCATAAGCAGTAATTTTCCAGTATGAGAAAATATTTTGGGAAGCTGAGTCAAAGTCCCCAAAATGAAGTGGCTAGGGAAGAAAATAAATTTAACTTTAGAAAAAATTATACATTCAATTAAATGTCTTCATTAAGACAAATAAAATAGTCCACATAACAGTGGATGATAGAGAAAAAGAAGCAAGTGTGTTATAAAAGAATATAGACCTGAGAAAATATGTTGGCCAAATTCACTGTAGAGGAAATTTTTCCTCTTCCATTGGATGTTCCATATCATGGTGGACATTGAAGTATTGAGAGCTAATTCTTAGTGTAAGATATTGCATAAAAATGATCGAAGTCAAAAATGGAAAGGTGATAAAGGAAATAAGGTATTTACTGACATCAGAGGGTGAAGTGGAAAAGACGGTTTTAAAACAGCTGTGCTGTGATCCACTTCTCCTTCAATTATTTTGGGCTGGGTGCTCTTGGGAAAGAAAGAAAGAAGGCAAGTGTCGCAGTCTGATAGTCCTACAAAAATGATAACTGAACCTCTGGACAAATAGACCAGTGAAGTTTGTTAGGAGAATATCCCTATCTATGGAATGCTTTGAGCAATGATTTTCTTGTTTTGGATTTTTTATGATAAACAAACCTATAATATGTAAATTTATGAAACATGACTCCTTGAAGAATACCATGTAATAACTATCTGGGATTAACAAAAGAGGATATTTAATAACTTAAAGATCTCTGCTGTGTGGGGTGACCTACCATCCTCATTTAAAGATCTAACTTCTCTGGTCCAGAAAACATGTGTCAAACTTGGGAAGGGACAATTTGTGGAGTCAGTGGAACGTCTTCTCTCTGCATTTTTTGCTTGTAACCTTGTAATTATTAGTAAAGCTCGCTACTGGGAAAGTATTCAATACGTTGCTTTGTGTGATTCCAATTAGACAATCAGATTTTTGTTTTAGCTTGTGTTCTACTTTTTAAGTACTTTGCTGAAAATGATTTTGTGATACTTTAATGAGAATTTTTCTATCTCAATTCATAGTTAAAATGGTTTGTACTTTTAACTTGTATATAACCTTTTTAAAGTTTGGATAATAAACTTATATTACTTTTATTAAAAAAACTGAGACCCATTCCCTACTTTTTAAGTTGAGGTATAGCTAAAACAGCATAAG
The DNA here is from genome assembly GCF_028023285.1 of Balaenoptera ricei. Taxonomy (NCBI): domain Eukaryota; kingdom Metazoa; phylum Chordata; class Mammalia; order Artiodactyla; family Balaenopteridae; genus Balaenoptera; species Balaenoptera ricei. The sequence goes on from NC_082642.1 coordinate 140,942,534, forward strand.
AAGTTACATAGAGACTTGAGCATATACTCATGGTTTCTTATCACCCCTAACTTAGTATTTAAAGTAATAGAACCATCAGGTCCCATTTGGTTTGTCACTGACAATAGGTTACGTAGGGATCTCACTGTAGATTGCAGATATCATGATGCTTTCTTCATAGTACTATGTGGGACTGTAGGCTTCCATGACAGTCCAGGAGACTTGCCTCCAATTGGTGCCTAGAACAAAGCCTGAGATTTTGCTTAATAAAGAGTTGTAACTGCTGAGATCTGTGTAACTGCTGAATTCTGTTGACCTTGGCCGAAATGAAAGCAGACTGGACCTATGGGATGATGCTCTTCCATGTTTGCACAGTTAGTGAACAACATTCCCTTGCACTAGCAGGGTTGGAGATGAAGAGATACTAGAAAGTTGGGTGGGCTGGAACATTGAATGGAGCTTCATCACAGAATTTCAACAGAAATCAAGGGTTTGCTTGCTTGTTCAGCCCTCAATACCTGTGGCTGTAACTGTGTTTCTGTCATCTTTACCTGCCTTTCCATTGTTTGAGAGATGCTAATTACTTGAAAAACACAGGAATGCAAAATTTTAGCAGATAAAGAAATGTACAACTAACTTGAGAAGACTCAGTAATCTGAAAGAAGACCAAGCTAAATGTCCAGAATAGGTAGTTTCCATTATGCGTAGAAGTGACAGAAGAAACTGACTTTAATTCAAGCCAAACTTAATACGAATTTTAAGGAGTTAAACTTAAGATATGAAAAAGATTTTCTGAAATTTTAAAACAGCAATTTTTGAATTAAAAACTGCAACAGATTAATTGAAAACAGGATTGTTACTTCTAAGTATCTGATTCACATGATTAGATTAGTAGGTCTTATGATTTTAGGCTCATATATCCCCCTTAATATCTTTGAAAATTATGGACCTTTTTGCATGTTTTAAGGTGATATCTAAAATGAACTGCTCCAAGATTAAAAAGTTGCAAATAAATGTTACCACTTTAGCATATTGCAAATAGTGACTTTACAAAATAAAAGTGTTCATACTGGGCTTCCCTGGTGGCACAGTGGTTGAGAGTCTGCCTGCCAATGCAGGGCACACGGGTTCGAGCCCTGGTCTGGGAGGATCCCACATGCCGCGGAGCAACCAGGCCCGTGAGCCACAACTGCTGAGCCTGCGCATCTGGAGCCTGTGCTCCGCAACAAGAGAGGCCGCGACAGTGAGAGGCCCACGCACCGTGATGAGGAGTGGCCCCCACTCGCCGCAACTAGAGAGAGCCCTCACACAGAAACGAAGACCCAACACACCCAAAAATAAATTAATTAATAAAAAAAAAAATGTTCATACCATTCATTATATCAAGAAATAAAAATGCCAACATGTATCAAAAAAAACCACCAAAAACAATTTTCAAGTACACTAAAATAGTCTTTTCTAAAGTTGGAAATTTTACATTAATCTTTCTTCTGGAGCTCATATTTCCATATACTTCTTTCAGAGAATTTTATACCAATGTAAAATATTTTGTTATTATAGCTATTTTTGATGATGATTCTATAATATTTATTTGCTATGTATATGTATATGAAGTAATTTTTTTTTTAAATTCTTGTCACCAGAAGGTTTTAAGTATTAAAAACAATACACTGGTTTGAGGTACTATTTTAGTCATATTGGTTATATTTTAGTTATATATTTTAGGCTATTGGTCTAGCATAAATATATTACTAATTTTAAAGTAATGGAAATGTATACCACTTATAAAGGTAAATGGGTCTTAATTCTCAATAGTTCATTTAGCTTTGTATGGTTATCTTTTATTGCTTGTAGGAGACAGGTTTCAAAACTTAGTCTATTGCTAATTTCAATTTATATTAATGCAACATTGAGACAATTTGTTTAATATAAATAAATGCACACAAAGGGGATGAGCTTCACTGTGCAATACCACTCAGCAATAAATCATGCAGTGCTCTGTTGTAGAAAATTATCCATAATGATTATTCTATTGACAAATCAATTGTTTATTCCATTTATTTTGAAAACACAGGACTGGAAATATGTGATGTACAAAATGATTTATTTCCCAGTTATTAGATACATTGATTAGACCATATTGTTTAGGAGTAAATAATAAAAGTGAAAAGAAGAACAAGAAAATAATTATCACAAAAATTAGGATAATGGTTTCCTCAGAAAATAAAGTTGGTTATGTTTGGTTTGGGGCACAGCAGAGGATTCAGAGAAAGAAGAGCTGTAACTGGATAAGTTAGTTATTCCTTAAAACATTACACATATATATTATATATATGCTATACGTATTCTATATATATGCATGTGTGTATATATGTGTATATATATAACATTAGAATAAAATAAGACTTTAAAAAATTATCAGTAAATTACTAACACACAGGCTAAAATTAACAATAAGGGAATTTAGATAAAGTAATAAATTTGCTCAATGAAATTTTATGAAATAAATACAGCCATATAGTTATCACCCATACCAAAATATTTGCATTAACTGAGCCCTTGGTGCCTCGCTTACTATCCCAACAAAGTTTACTATTCCACAAATTAATAATCTGTTTTAAACTTAATATAGATGGAAGTATTGGTATGTACTGTTCATCTTCTTTGGTTCACTCTTATGCTGTGAGATTCACCTATGTTGTTGAGAGGTCCATAGTTTTGTTTCTTTTTTTTTCTTTCATGTTTGTATAGCAGTTCTGTTCAACTATGAATAATGTAAGCCACATATGTAATTTTGAATAGTAATCACACCAAAAAAGTAAAAATAAACAAAATTAAATTTACAAATTTATCTTTTTTAATCCAATACATTCAGATGATATTGTATTAAAATATAACCAATATAAAATTAAGAATGAGGTATTTTACATTTTTTAAATTAAATTTTCAAAATCCACTTTGCATTACACTTACAGAACATCTGAAATCTAATTATTCTAGATTTCAAGTGCTCAGTAGCCTCATGTAGCTAGTGGCTGCTATACTGGACAATCCAGCTGTTTAGCACTCCCTTATATTAATTTATTTGTCCATTCAACTGTTAATTATCATATGCAATCTTTCTAGTTTGGGGCTATTACTATCAGCGTTGCTATGAACATTCTAATATAGATTTCTTGGTGCTCATATATATGTAATTCCATGCTGTGTATTCAGGAGTGGAATTACTGATTTATAACCCATGGATTTGTTCAAGATTATAATCTTGTAACATAAGTTACAGGCAAACAACTTTTCAAAGTGGTTGCACCAATTTACCCTCCTCCCAGCAGTATGCAAGGGTTCCAGTTATTTCACATCCTCCCAAAGAGTTTGTATTGTCATTTATTTTATTAATTTTAGCCACACTGGGTTGATATGATTTTAAATTGCATTTCCTTGATGAAAAATGGCATTTAGCACTTTTATGCATTTATTAGTCATTTTGATATCTCTTGTGTGTGAAGTACCCATTCTGATTTTTGTCTAATTTAAAAATTGGTTACCAGTCTTTAGTTATTTGCTTTTATAAATTATTAATGTATTTTGATATATATTCTGGATACACATACACACACACATATTAAAGGATTTACTTTACCAGATACCAAGACTTAGTATGAGCCTGTAGCAATTAAAGCAATGTGGGATGGGCAAAAGGACAGTTAAATAGAGTACGGCAGAATAGGGAATCCTGAAACAGTCTCATGCATATAGGCACCTAACACATATCAAAAGTATATATAGATATACTATATGTATATATATATACACATATGTACATATATATACATATGTATATATGACGTGCATTAGGGAAAGGATGGCATTTTTAGTAAATAATGCTGGATAAATGAATAAGCCAAATAGATTTTTGGATATCAATATAAAACAAGAAAATGTCCTCAATCTCTCCCTTACACCATACACAATAATAAATGCCAAATAAATTGTAGTCCTAAATATAAAAAGTGAAATAATAAAGCTGTTTAAAAAATGTCTTAAAGGGCTTCCCTGGTGGCACAGTGGTTAAGAATCCACCTGCCAATGCAGTGGACAGGGGTTCGAGCCCTGGTCCAGGAAGATTCCACATGCCTTGGAGCAGCTAAGCCTGTGCGCCACAACTACTGAGCCTGCGCTCTAGAGCCCGTGTGCCACAACTACTGAAGCCTGTGTGCTTAGAGACCGTGTTCCACAACGGGAGAAGCCACTGTGGTGAGAGGTGCTCACAAGGCAACAAGTAGTGACCCCCACTCGCCGCAACGGGAGAAAAGCCTGCGCGTGGCAGCGAAGACCCAACAAAGCCAAACATAAATAAATAAATAAATAAATAAAGTTTATAAAGAAAAAAAAGAATGAAATAAAAATGATAAAAAATTTGGAAAGATGAAAAGTTTAAAAAAAAGTTTTAAAAACTTTTATTGATGTATAGTTGATTCACAATATTATATTAGTTTCAGGTGTACAACATAGTGATTCAATATTTTTATAGATTATACTGCATTTAAAGTTATTGCAAAACACTGGCTATATTTCCCTGTGTCGTACAATACATCTTTGTTACTTATCTATTTATACATAGTAGTTTCTATGTCTTAATCGTTTACCCCTATCTTGCTCCTCTAGTTTGTCCTCTGTATCTGTGACTGTGTTTCTGATTAATTATATACATTTGTTTGTTTTATTTTTTCCCACGTTTTTTTGTTTGTTGGTTTTCCACAGTGGATTCACCAATTTACATTCTCATCAACATTGTACAAGTGTTCCCTTTTCTACACATCCTCACCAACATATGCTGTTTGTGGTCTTTTTGATGACAGCCATTCTGACAGGTGTGAGGTGATATCTCATTGTGGTTTTGGTTTGCTTTTCTCTGATGACTAGCGATGTTGAGCATCTTTTCATGTGCCTGTTGACCATCTGTATATCTTCTTTGGAAGAATGTCTATTCAGGTCTTCTGCCCACTTTTTATTCAGGTTTTTTTTTTTTTTTTTTTTTTTGATGTTGAGTTGAGTTGCATGAGCTGTTCATATATTTTGGATATTAACACTTTATTGACCATATCATTTAAAAATAAATTTTCTCCCATTCAGTAGGTTGTTCTATTTTGTTTTGTTTATGGTTTCCTTTGCTCTACCAAAAATTTTAAGTTTAATTAGGTGCCATATGTTTCTTTTTTCAATTGTTTAAATTGTTATGCCTTAGGAGACAGATCCAAAAATAGTGCCAGGATTTATATCAAGGAGTGCTGTGCCTATGTTCTCTTCTAGGAGTTTTATGGTTTCAGGTTTACATTTAGGTCTTTAACCCATGTTGAGTTTATTTTTGTATATAGTGTGGGGAAATGTTCTAATCTCATTCTTTTACATGTAGCTCTCCAGTTTTCCCAGCACCACTTATTGAAGAGACTGTCTTTTCTCCTTGTGTACTCTTGTCTCCTTTCTTGTAGACTAATTGACTATAGGTACATGGGCTTATTTTTGGGCTCTCTATTCTGTTCCATTGATCTGTGTGTCTGTTTTTGTGCCAGTATCATGCTGTTTTTATAACTGTAGCTTTGTAGTGTAGTCTGAAGTCAGGGAGCATCATCCTTAGAGCTTTGTTCCTTTTTTCTTAAGATTGATTTGGCAGTACAGGGTCTTTTGTGGTTACATATACTTTTTAGGATTATTTGTTCTAATTCTGTGGAAAATGTCATGGGTGTTTTGATAGGGGTTGCATGAAATAATAAAGCTTTTAAAGGCTAACCCAAGAAAATACTTTAATGACACTTGTATAGGAAAAACAGAAGGCATAAAATAAATGTTGATTGGATTTCAACTTTTTAACGTCACATGTTTACTTACATCTGAGTCTTTTGCTAGGCTTGATAAAATTTTACTTGCAAATTATGTAAATTATTGAGCCCATTGTTAATAGACAATAAAATATTTAAAAGTTGCAAAAGACTCTATAGTAAAAAGTAGTCTCCCTTCTAGCCTTTGCCCTCAATCATCCAGTTAACCTTCCTAGAAGTAATCATCACCCTTTTTTTGGACATATTTCAGAGATTTAAAGAGAAATTTATTTACCTCATTTTTGTTTCACTCTCTATTTTGGAGCATAATTTCCATTCAGAATATAAAATCCAAATGTCAAATAATAATTCCAGTTACACACAGAATACTTGGACCTCCACTCCATCAGAATATAAAGTTATTGTTCCTTTCCTTCAGTGAAGGACTTCATTGCAAGTTCAAGTATCTCTGCATTTAATTGTGGTGATAATTATGCTTCATTTGGATATGAAGTTTTGGGGAAAAGAAATAAGACTCTAGGACCATAAATTCCCCAAAGTGACAATTTATGAAAGACTCTCCACAAACACTTGTAGAATCCCCAGTTCCTGACATTGATCTTTAAGTTCTGTTCCTGTTTGTGTATGTACCTTTTCATTCAAATATATTATTTTATCAAGCATTCCATGAACATGTGCTATTACTTAGCATTATACTTGATGTCAAAATATATGAATATAAAGAAACTCCTAGTTTATATATACGAATGTCATAGTGAGTGGTATAAACAAATCTGAAGGCTTATACTAGAGACCATATTTAATTTAGAAGAGACTAAAAATAAAATTCAGAGAAAACTTAGCATAGTTTAGATCTGAAGTTTCTCATGGGAGGAAGAAACTTTTGGCCTGGACCTCAAATAATAAGCAAAAAGGAATTCAGCTGAAGACTAGGACAGGTTAAGCAGATGAACTACATCCCAAAGAGGGCTGCTCACCATTCACTTACTTATTCATGCACTGATGCAAACATTTATTAGTGAACTACTATATGCTAGTTGTTTTGTTAGACATTGAAGATACAAAAGTGAGTGATTATACAGGAGTCTACTGCATAGTGAAAAAGATAGTACTTCAAACGGATGATAGTAATACAGTTGTGATGTGGTTTAGATATAAAAACCCAGTGCTCCCTTGATGACCTTTAGTGGTTGCTGTTAAGATACTAGACGCCTGTATTTACTTTTAGGGTCTCCTGTGCCTGTTGCCTCCTATCTGTTTGATTTCTCTGGTAGTACCTTTATTACTAACTCAGGGGCCTGGCTAATTCATATTATAGCACATAAATTGTTGTAAAACTCTTGGTAGAATGTATCTTGAAGCCCATGAGCTGGATTTAGGGAATTGAGGCATCACCAGAATACCTAGTGTGGTTCCCCTAGGTATTTCTTTAATAACTCTTTTCCACGCTCACTTCAGGAGTAGATATGCTAAAACTGAATCCCAGTCAGTCATGCTCTGCTTTACTGTGAGGCAGAGCAAAGATCTACTGGCTTTTCATAGGCACAGAATTCCTATACACATTTGAGAATTTTAAGTAAACCTTTCCCACCCAGCCGAAAGTGTCCAAGCTGATGTAACTGAACAACTTTGCAAAAACATTTAATTCCTCTACATAGATCTCCTGTTAGAATATAAATGGGACAGGTGTAAACATAGTACACATGAGACCTGATATGAGGATAACAATCTGTGACTCTCAGTTATATAATTCAGACTAAGGGTCTAAATCTTTTTTAATAAAAAGATCTGGAGTCTGGAATCAAATACACCTGAGATTAAGATTCTGACTTCTCCATTAACACTTAAACCCTTTAAGGAAATGTTTCCTCTCATATTAAATGAACTTATGATATTAATTTAAAGGGTTTTAAGATATATGGGTAAAATTCCTAGGATAATCCCTCTTCCTCAACATCTATGACAGCATTTGCTTGAGGTTTATTTTGAAAGCATCTGAAAATATTAGGAAAAAATTAACTGTGATGAAAGTGGAAGGTATGAAGTCACTTAAGTGTCAGTGATTGTAAGTTATCAATACAAAAGACATGTACAATTATGGAACATATAAATTGAGTAAACTGAGGGGGCAGGGAAAGCAAAAAACAAAAAACAAATAAATAAACAAAGAACAACACACAAGAAAACAAACCAAAACAAAAAACACACAAAACCATTCCAAAAAATGAAGAGTGAAATATTTTTCAGAGAACACACATTATATGAAAAGGGGACAATGGAAGAGAGAACCTACATAGAATAAAGAGAGAACCTATATAATGGAGGAGCAAATATAGTTAATAGCCTGGAAGGAAGTAAACAACAGTGTCATGCTTACTTCCGTCCTGGAACATGCAAGATGAGGAAAGCAGAGGAAGCTTTTTGCTCTTCATTTCTTAAAATTAATCCTTTGACTTTATAAAGAAATCACTAGTCAATCTGATATTATAACTCTATTCTCTGGCTATGTGCTCTCTTAGATACTAAATTTTGCCTTATGGTGACAGAAGTCAATGGCATAGATATATTTATAAAGGCAGCTATTAAAGAATCTCATGGCTGAATTACAAAGAAGGATTATTCTACCTACAAGTTCACAATTTAAAATTTTAAAAATCACCACATAAAAGAGTATTACTTATAATAAGAGCTCCAGGAAAAGTTTTAAAATTTACAAAGTTACCTAAGCTAAGTATCAGTAGTTTGTATAAAGTACTCAACTTCTCATAATTTAGATCCTATGGCGATTTTAAAAAATTATAGGCCGTATATTAACTTTAGAACATAGTGAAATCCTGAATAGAGTGAAAGAAGAAATTGTTGACCAGTTGGGTGAAGGTGTCCTCTACCACGTTGTACAAAGGTGTAGGGGGAAGAGTGGCCCATTGGGGAACTGAAAGAGCCAACGTAACAGTGAAGTATAATCATCATGTTTTCTTGGGTGTGGGGTGGGGAGAGGTGCGTGTGGGTGTGGTTGTGTGTCTGCTGGGGAGCTCAGACTTAACTTTAATATTAGACCACAATAGTGTTATGATCATAGGTTCCTAGATGTTTAGTGTTTTTATTACTCTATTTCTCTAGGAATAGAGAATGTATCTTGATAGAATGTATCTTGAAGCCCATGGGTTGGATTTAGGGAATTGTGGCATCACGAGAATACCTGGTGTGGTCCTCCTAGGTATTTCTTTAATAACTCTTTTCCATGCTCACTTCAGGAGTAGATATGCTAAAACTGAATCCCAGTCAGTCATGCTCTGCTTTACTGTGAGGCAGAGGAAAGATCTACTGGCTCTTCATAGGCACAGAATTCTTATACACATTTGAGAATTTTAAGTAAACCTTTCCCACCCAGCCAAAAGTGTCCAAGCTGATGGACACTGTTTTTCCTGTTTGTTTTTATGTTTGCCGCTTTAATAGTCCAGCTTTGTAATAAGATATCTCTACCCCCTTTAGATTGGGTCAGAAGGGAATAAATGAGGGGAGGTATGAGAGAGACGTACGGAGAAAGAAAAAAAATAAGGAAAGAAAATCACGACCTTTGAATCATTTTGGATGGAAAGAGGAACAGAAAGATATTTTTATTAAATATCCCTAGTGCACATGAATGTAAAATGTGACTAGTACACATCCTATTAGTTAATTTTTTCTATCATTCTTGTGTTAGAAGAAATAGAATAAAAATTAGAATGAAATAAATTGAATCAACTTCTATAGATAACAAAGAGAAGTCTGTGGAGTGGATTAGTTAATATAAATCCTCAGACTGTCACATTTACTCCTGAACCTTACCTTAAACATTAGAAGAATTTAGTTCAGGGTAAAAACATATTTCATATTTGTATCTAAGCTCTAGAGAGATACCCAAGAAGTCTAAATTTAGATCCCTTGAGTCCTCCAAATGGAAAACATAAATATATGTAGAAACCTACATGTTTTTGTAGTTGAATAACCTTCAATTTGATTGACAATTTAACACTGTAAATAAAAGGTAAGTTTTAATTTACTAGCTCAGTACAGGTTGTTGGAAAATTTAATCTTTTGGGGGAGTTCACATTTGCATAACAAAATATATTATCCATAATTAACTAACCTTTAGAAAATTCTATTTTTAATTTCCTCCTGTCAAGATACCTGGATAATTCGAAGTTAATAAGCATTGCATATAAACAACTGCATTAGTGTAAAAGCTATGGTTACCATTAGATGGATGAAGCAGTCAAATCCTAAATTAATTAAAGAGTTGTCAACCTATCACATTGTTCACTTGAAAACATATGGAGAAATATGTTATATCATTTCTAAATAACAAAAACTACATGTTATCATTTTATAAAGTAGTAAAGTAATCTATTGATCAGCAATGTTTGATCAGCAATGTTTTCTTCCAAGTCCTTCCTATTTTGTGAACATCCAACTTTTATAACTTTTCAGACCCTAAATGAAAAGCTTATTATTTTAACTGCTAGATTTTTAGGTGTATATTCTGCTATTAATACATACATACACATATTATTATATTACACACACACGTGAATCAGAAATGCTCAAATGAATTTGCTCAGAAAAATGAAACTAATACCTTGTACATTAATAAAATGCTGTACTTGGAGCCATATTTTCTTTTTTTTTCCAGGAACTTTTCTGAGCTATTGTAGCAATAGTGATGGAAAAAAGGAGCAAGAATAGAAAGAATAAATAAGGAATATCTGTTTAAGAATAAAATGTGCAGAAGGAAGATTGGGAAAAGCAAAAAAACCCAAGAGATTGGTTGGTTGACAGAGATACTATGAAGATTTTATCAGCAAAGGAACACCTATTATTAAGCATCTGTAGAAACCCAATAGATGTTTGGCCAGGTATGGGTATTAGAAATGGTTGAGAGGTGTCTGTCTGGTCAGAAGGTGGAATGGATGAAGGAGCTGTCTTTTCTATAGCATGGAAACCAATTGAACTCTATTGCACAAAATTTAATTACAGTACTACTGACAATGATAATGTGAATTACTATTGTATTATTATATTTTAAATTATGACCATACAGGATTATAAAATATTCTAGATAATTGAAAACCAAAGTTGCATAAGCTTACAGAATCAGTAATATGTCCAGTAGACAGTGCCAACAACACTCCACCAAAAGGACACCTAGAAACGTCTTTTGCCTATTTTCAAGTCTAGCTATGAAAAGAGTTAAAAAGGAGTTAAAGTTTACATTCTGGCAAAATTGTTTTTCCCCCTCCTAACATTCTTGGTTAATAAGAAATATTTGTGCTTCTTGGGATTTGATGGATTTTTTTTTAATAAGAAAAAAAATAACAAAAGCAGTTACAAAGAAAACATCCATCCACCCCCCCGCCCCCCGCCAGAGTGTTATCAAGCTCTGGTAAATGCTATATCAAGTCACTACAGCGCATAGCAACAAACCCTGTAGTTGCAGGTGACAGTACTTATAATTATCTAATCTGACTTCACAGCCTTACCTTTTCAAAAAATGCAGTTGCACAATTTCCTTAAAAGTATATCAAGTTTCTACTCGATATTATTTACCAGATTTTTAAAATACTGGCTTTTTTCTTTATAACATATTTTATAAAATGTAAAGGGGCCAAATCTTATTAAAGGACCAAACTAAATAATTTCCTTCACAACCAGAATTTGTTTCATTATTCCCTATCACAATAATTACCAACATCCTCCATCTAGTTATTTGAAAAAGAAATTATCTATCTATAACCCTGATCTATAGATTTTACCTCTTGAAAATATCACTTTTTCTGCTTATCTCCATCTCCAAGTTCACCTTGGTTCAAACCAATATTATCTCTTAATAGCGTTACTAGGTTATTGTTATCTAGTCCATGAGTCTTTTGTCATACAAAATTCATAATTTGAAATCATTAAGAGTTAAATTGCTGCTCATTCTTACAAAAATATCTTAAAAATACATTCTAATACTAATCTGTAGATTATAAAACAAATAAAAAATAATTATATCTTATGTCATACACATAAGAAGATAATTTAACACAATGTTATATAAAAATACAAAGACACCTCTTCTTAAGTAAATATTATAGACCACTACTTCTGGGCAAAAATGTAGAGAGAAAGAAAATAATTATCTTATTATGTAATTAATATGTTTTTATTAGTATGAGTGTTATATATCAGTCTTTTAGAGTCAACAGCTCTGGTAAAATGATGAAATTTGGTAAGGCATAATTTCTCATGTAAATAAATGAATTTTATTTCTGTTTACCCTCCACTGATCTTTCTTTTTCTCCAATAACTTCACTCATTTAGATGAATCAAAGTAAGACTAATACAAGGTTTTTATGAGAAACTCATTTTATTGAAACCTATGAAATTATAACAGAGACAACAAAATCTTGTCACTAAATATATCTGAATTTCCAATCAATACACCTATAGGAAGTCCTCTACTCAACCTCTCATTCTTCAGGGATCGTATTGCAGGGAGTCACTGTCTGTTTTCCAATTGATTGTCCTCTCAAATTCTAGAGATTCCCATAACTCCTGCCTTGGCAGCCTGCAAAGAGAAATGAAACATTCCTTTACATTACAAATGTGTCCATCCAAGGAAGACATCGTGTGAACTAGCTAAGCAGAGTGATTTAGCACTTCATTGCCTTGACCAGCCTATTTTCCTTTGAATCTAGGAGCTAATTAATTAAACTGAATTAAATTAGTTTAATTTGAAATCAGCCCTAAGAATTTTAAGCTTACACAAGAAGTTAAAGGACTCATTAACTATGTTCCTTTATAAAAGGCCCGTGCTCCTTCAATGACGCATTGTGAAGGTAGTGAACGTTGCAGTTAGCACAATGAGGATCAAGTGATCTTTTCCTTTAGGTTTGTGAAAAAAATATTAATCCAGTAAAAAGGATGCATGGACTGGTCCTACATCCTACTGTAAAGGCAACTCACTCCACTAAGAGAAGTTAATTCTGGGACTCTGGGTCAGAGCTGATGTGTTTTATCAGTTGTGACCAGCAGCTTTTCACATACTCAGCTCTGCATAACCCAAAGGCTGTGCCTCTAAATGTTGGCTGAATTGTCTTTATTTTGTTACTAGATAACAAAATTTTTCTAAATAAATATATATCAACAATCGATACATTATAGAATAAAAATAAATATTAAGAAAGGACACAATAAGATATGAAAAGAATATTATTATTTTCCATAATTTTTAAGTTATTTAAAAAATCAATCATAAAAATGCTCAGTTGACCATGGAAAATAGAAAAGTACACAGATAATTCACAGAGAAAAAAATAATAAAAATCAAAAAATAATCATATAAACCAATATAATTTCCATTTGGTAATTAGTGAAATGCAAATTATATGCAGCAAATTATAGTAACAAGGTTATATAATTTTTCATCCATCCCACTGGACAGAATAATAGAAAATAAAACTCAGCTATTGTAAAGGGAGAGAAGATCAATATCCTCAAAAATTGTTGGTTGGAGAAAATATTGGTTAATCTTAAATAAACAAACAAAAAACATCTATCAAGGACCTCAAATGATTTTTCACTTGATTAAATTATTTTATTCAATTTGTTTATCCTGAGGAATAATCATGACTTTAGAAAAAATATTTTAACATATATGAACAGTAATAAATTATTTGACCAAAATTAGAGAAATATCTATTATAAAAAAACAGTAAGTTAGAATAATTTCAACATTAGAATATTATTTCCTTGAGAGAAATTTAGTAACATGGGATAATATTGATAATCATATTATAATTTTAAGTTAAGAAATTTGAAAGCTATATAATCACTCTCAATCACATCTCCTCCTTTCCAGTAAGAGGATTAACACATTACTGTCCTTTTCCATCTCACTTGCAGGACTACACTGTAAAGAAAATATCATTCTCCACCTCATTATTAGGTTGCCCACATGACTTGCTTTGCCAATGGAAAGTGGAAGTCATGTACACCAATGACCAGCAAAATTTTAAAAGCTACTATATGTTTCTACTCCTCTCTTATAATTTGTCAGACTCATATATAAGTATGTGTATGTATACAAATATGTGTGTATATATAAATTAAATGAATGAATTAAATTATATATAATAATAAAGCACTAAGTTAATATAATTCAATAGCTTTTGACTTCAAAGGTAGATGTAGGAGAGCTTATAAAATATATAAAATATAAAGAGATTATAGATAAAATTAATAAATGTATAAAATGTAAATCATATTTATAAATTGTTTATTGTTATGGATGAATACACATAATTACATTTTAATTATCATATTCATGAAAAATAGCTTTATATGCATTTGCATTCAGTCATTAGTTTTATATTCATAATATGAATATGACAAATATTTTAACATCGATATGCATCTTATATTGTAAAATTTTTATGTATGATTAAAATAATTTAATTCATAATATATAAAGTGAATTTTTTTCAAACCTTTTTTGTAAATTTTGTAATATTTTATTTATAGCATGTGCTTTCCTAAAAGCATGCTAGGTATTTACATTTTTGACTATGAATATTTGAGAAAGCCTAAAGGTATAGTATGTGGTGTTTGAAGTTTGCAATTCTGATCAGTATAAGACTACCATAAGTCTGTATTCCTATTTTACAGAGATTCTCATTGTAATTATATTCTATGGTATATTTTAAAATTTACAGATACTATTAACAAGACTAAGAGTGGTTCATTGCCAGCCCAAAATTGGCAGAATAAGTAGCTAATCAATATCTGTTTCCTGCATGGTATTTAGCTGGTGTTGACTCACCTTTATATACAATCTATCCAGATATCTGGATCCAAGCAAAACTTGGGTAAAAGACCTGAAACGGTTCCCTTTCAAATAAACTTAGCTATATAGTCTGTTTTCTATTCATTTTACATTGTCTCTCATCTTTCATCTTTTAACTTTTTTCTGTATTTTCACAAGTTAAGTTTTTACTCTCAAGAGAAATCTTTACAAAAATTGACTTGATATTGTATTTCTTTTTGTCTTCTTAATGCTGTTTTATCTCATTGCTTTTGCCATTCAAGGTAGTCCCTGAAAAAATGTGAAACTGACTGAACTCTATACAGCCGTTAAATAATATTTTTCACTTCATCATAATTATGTTTAAGATGCTGTAATTACAAAACATGAAGGACATAAAAGAAAAGAACAGAAAACACAGCAAGTGAAAAGGAAGTGTAATAGTGAAAGAACTTTGATGAAATGAATCGCTTGTTTAAAACATGCTTATTTTCCTAAGAAATAAAGATCATAAATATTTTACCTCACGTTGACTTTTTATGAGCAGTACAACTTTAAGTGACTTTAGTAATAATTTGCATAAAAATTACTGCAAAATAAAATAACTAATACATGTATTTATGCAGCATTTTAAACCATTGCAAAGCCCTTCTTATGTGCTGGCCCACCCTTAACCTTTGGGAAAAAAAAGGAAGATATGATCCCTGATGTCTAGTATTTGCAGTCTGGATCACTGGAGAGACAGCTAAACAGGTAATGACAGCGTGATGAGGTTAAGTGCAAAGGTAAGGTTAGACAGTTACTGCCCTGTGTCATCTACTCAAATTGCTTTGAGTACACTGGTCCTTTCCAGTCGCTAAATATGGTGCAATTTGATGAAGTGTGTGTAGAGTGTCACTAGTACTCCATCACTGTTTGCTCTAAATCACTGCTGAATACATCCTTTTAGGTGCCCAGTGTTTTCTTCCATTAAATTCTGCTTTTATATCTGTCATTTACACATCAGATCTAAGGCACATCATTGTGTGTGACATTTGTCCATTACTGCAGGGTAGAACGTAGTACTAAGAAGCTGAGGCTTTGGGGTATGGGCTCACCCATGTCCCTGTCACCAGTCTTCATTTACTATGCTTCAGAGATTTTTCTTCCTGATAAAAAATGAATGATAATAATACCTACCTTAGCAAATTGTTATAACATAAGCAAAGCTTAGCAGAGAATTTGGTATATGGTACTCATTCACTAAGTCATAGTAATATATAAAAGTTGTAGCTGTTGCTGCCTACATTGATACTGTTATTATTATTAGATCATTTTGTTTTATATTGGTGTAATAATTGCATCACAATTATGCAATTAATAAAGACATGCAAATTGCAAACACCAAAGGAAAATTGTTAATTTATAAATGATGAATATGTGAGGCTATAGGTTTAATGGTTAAGAACATGGCTTTTGGGGGTAATTTGTCTGGCTTTAATTCCCTTGTTACTTGCTAACTTACGATGTAAACTTGGTAAAAACATTTTTATTGCCTCCTCCTTCAATTTCCAGATCAAATAAACTGAAAATATATAGTGCCTCTCTCATGGAAATACTATGAAATTATATGAGTTGAAATATATAAAGTGCTTAGCATGATACCTAGCAGATAAAAAGCACTATAGAAGTGCTTAGTCATTAACATTAGTATTATCATTATTATTAATAATACAATTAATATTCTCTTGGAAAGCATGTGAAATATATGAGTTTATTCTGATCTCCTAGACTCTTAATATCTAGGTCACTTATTCTCTGCTTCTTTGTAAAGGGTGCTTTTTTTCAGCTTCTACCACCATGAGGGTAAAGGAATTCATCCAAAAGACAGGTCTCTGGGTTCCAAATTTCTTTTCTTTCTGAAATCTGGTAAATCATCTTTTTAACCATGGCTATATGAAAGAGAACATATGCAAGACCTTAAAGACATACAGAATTTTTATCACTTTAAAGGAAATCAGGGGTAGTTGTTTTTGCTAGTATTGCACTCTGAACTTACCAAAAACAAAATTGTGAGACAGTGTGTTCCCAAATAACTAGAAATTATCTATAGAAAACAACCTATAGGATTTACAGAGGCATAAAAGAGAACTTGTAAAAGTTACTGGTTCATTCTATTTTTGATGATTTTAGGAAGACTTTATTGTGGTACCACAGGAATTCTTAGCACATGGAATCTTAGTATTTAAAAGTACCTTAGAAGTTACAGTGTCCAATCACCTGTGGGTATAGGAATCACCTTTCTAACAGTACTGGCATGTGGCCATTCAAATGTAATTTGAAAAACACACTGAGAAATGGAATCAATTGGCTACTGCTAGTCATTCATTCCATTGTTAATTAATAGTAATATTCTCTCTGAAAATCAATATAAATGTTGTTATAGCTGTGCTTAGAAAAATATTAAGAAACTTAAAATTATATACTTTTGCTATCTATGTGTTGGGATTATGAAATTTACTTAATTGTTTTCCAAATGTTTTAAAGCGTTATCCAATTTCCTCAGACGAGTTTAATTTTAGAAAGGAAAAACTAAAGAATGAAAGGAAGTTAGATAAAGAGAAAGGTGGGATGTGAGAAAGAAGAAAGAAAGAAGAAGAAAGAGAGAAACAGACAGAGAGAGAGAAGGAAAGAAGGAAAGAGGGGAGAGAAGGAGGGAAAGAGGAAGGAAGGAGGGAAGGAGGAAGGAAGGAAGGAAGGAGGAAGGGAGGAAGCCCATTCCTGTACTGAACTGAAAGTTTTCTCTTTTAAAATTATGTTAACAGGACCTTGAACCACATAGAAAGGTTAAGTCTATAATGAATATAATGAATACCTACAGTCTTTATAGCTCCTCTTAGATTTCTCTTTTCCAATTAATAGTGACCTTTACCTTTAAGGTCTATCCCTGCATTTATTTCAAGAAGTTCCCTAAAGTGATGGCAAAATGTCCAGTATTATCAAATGGGCTTTTTTCCTTCTGTTTTATTTTTTGAAAAAGAAAATAAACTAAGTCTATTTTTAAAAGATAGAGATAATTATTTATATAACATGTAATTTTATAAGTTATACATGAAAGGCAAATACATATAAAAGAATAATAAGCAAATTTGTCTGAAAGTTTCCTGATTTGTTGACTTCTGTGAAGGAAAAATAAACCTATTAACATAGTAGGTCAATTAACAATTTATGAATTTACTTAAAGAAATTATGTGGAAATTTTGAGTTAATCTGTGTTAAGATAGAGAGGAAATGATAAATGTCACACACCCAAGTAAAACTCAGTCATGATTTCACTATTAATAAGCATTCGAAGGCAGTAATGAAGTAACATGACATTGGTTCAATTAAATGTATTAATACTAGTGACAATAAATAAGAAAGTATGATGCTATTTAATTAATGTGTTGGTGATCCTGACATATCCAGGATCTCTTACCAAAATAATGCATTAGGTATTAATGATATTACTTACTAATTTATAAATCCAACTAATAATGAGTATTATATCAGTGACAACTTAATTTTAGATATTGTATTTCTTTAACATGGGTCATTTACATGTGTATGAATTTTTTGTACTTTTTCTTTTTATTTACTTAGTTCATATGACAACATTGATTTGCAGTACTTTTCTTGTCCGTAAATTAAATCTCACCATCTGAGAAAGAATCAGATAGAACAGCTACTGCTAATGAATAGCTAATGCTGTTTTTCTTGTCTGAAATAACAGGACTTAGATACTTCAGTTGATAAGATCATTTATGGGATATTATACCCCTTTTGTAAGGATTTTATCTTAAATCATACAAAGTACATTTTGACAGAACCTCTAATTATCTTTAAAAAAAGCTTCCGTTTAAAGTTTGTTTTCCATTACATGTTTCTCTCATGCCCCTTTTCCATATTTTATTCCCATTTGCTCCTTTCCTTATTTTTGCTTTATCTGGAAAAATCTGTAGCAGCACAAAGTTTAATTTTGAGAAAATTGATAGTTTAAGGAGATTGCAATCATCTTTAAATGAGACATGTCAACACGAATATCCCATGGCTTATTAAATACCTTGACATTAATGATTCATTTGCATACACAGACAAGGCAGAATAGTTACCTAATGGTAATAATAACAACAACAATAAATAATGGTGGTTTGTAGCTATTAAGCATTTAGTATCAATATATAAGAAACACTGTTCTAAGCCCTCTACATGTGTGAATTTATGGAAACAATTATCTGGCAATGAATCAGATTTCAGAGAATGTTTGAACCATTTTGGTCCATAACCATTCTATTATTTGACATCGATAGGTCAAGCAGATGAAATTGCTCATTTGGCATAAATTTTTATATTGAACAATATCACTTTAAAGAATTCCTGGGTCAATTGTATGATACAATTCAACCAACGCTTTAAAGTTAACAGCATATAATTTCTTCCAATTCCAACATTTGTTTTTTCTATTAATGCTTGAGTCAGTGTTATTTTTGGCAGACTCAGAAAACAGGAATACTGTGGTCATGAATGACTTTAGAAAAGGGGTTGAAAAAAGTTAGCTATATTTTTCTGTCTGTGGATTTTGTCCATTTCTGATATGTACAAAGTAATACACATTCAAAACAAACTTAGGATGCAGACATTGTTCCGAATCCTATGAAGCAGATTTGCTTATACAACAAGCACACTCTTGTTTCTTTTGCTTCCAGCAGTTGAGATTTTGTTATTGGTTTGTTCAAAATTCCAAGGGTTATGTTGTTTTTTCTATTCCAGAAAAAGATATATGATTTATAACAAAGATTATAACGTCAAGCTAATCAAAAGTTTTATTATAGTGGTGCATGATATTTTAAATTCACGTTTTCATTATTTTTGATTACTTAGATTTATCTATTTTTGTAAACTTTATTATGGTGATATCCTCCCGTTTTCAACAAATCTTTGAATACAATTTTCCTTCACAGTTAATAGTCATTCTTCTCAAGAAGAGAAATAATTTGGGAAATGATACAGAATGGGATTGCCATGCTGATTTTTATCCAAAAGGTGCTTTGAGGTGAAACCCTCCTGGGATCCCTGCTGCTCCTTAATATTCCATCAGCATTGCAAGGGGTCACTTCTAACCAGTAGTTATAGCTATTTTTCCACATGGTAGGAAATATAAGTGTTTTATTCTTGAGATTTTCAAAGAATGGGAAGCCTGCAGCCCTGAAGACATCTGAAGATTGCAACGTTTTTAAAAAGTTCATCATAATTTATTCATTCATTTGTGGATATATATATATATATATAACCACAAATAGATAGATAGATACACACACACACACACACACACACATATATATATATATATATATATATATATACACACACACATATATATCAATAGTTCTTTCTGCTAATGCAGATGTTACCATGGAAACAATGGCTTCTTTGATATTTGAGGAGACTGACCACTTTTATTACCCACTGATAGGTGATTTTAGTTAATATGATTAATGTAAATTACTCAAAGACTCCAGAGAAATCCATCATATTATTTTTAAACAACAAATTGTACTTTCAATTTTTATTTCTGTGTAAAACAAAACTTAGAACATCTCTGAGTCAGATACTTGACATTACATGTTTACAAAGTTAAACACAAGCATATAAAAATTACATATGTCATATATATATATATATTCTTATTTTTTTTAATATATATTCTTAATGGTACTGAACTTATTTGTTCTTAATTTTAAATGCATCCACTAAGTGTAGAGTAAAGGTGAAGAAATTTTTCCCTCCTTTCTCTTGCCTTAAGATTCTCTGCTTTAAGATTCTCTTTATATTCAAAATATTCAGTGTCATTTGTATGGTACATCTACTCTTATGAATAATAAAACAAAAATCTAGTGAAATAATTCCAATTAAGAACAATTAATTTCATATTCAGAGATTTTTGCATTTTAAAAATGAGGAGATCCCCATATCTCCTCCCTCTTGCATCTCCCTCCCACCCTCCCTATCCCACCCCTCTAGGTGGACACAAAGCACCGAACTGATCTCCCTGTGCTGTGCGGCTGCTTCCCACTAGCTATCTATTTTACATTTGGTAGTGTATATATGTCCATGCCACTCTCTCACTTTGTCCCAGCTTACCCTACCCCCTTCCCATGTCCTCAAGTCCATTCTCTACGTCTGCATCTTTATTCCTGTCCTGCCCCTAGGTTTTTCAGAACCTTTTTTTTTTTTTTTTTAGATTCCATATATATGTGTTAGCATACAGTATTTGTTTTTCTCTTTCTGACTGACTTCACTCTGTATGACAGACTCTAGGTCCATCCACTTTACTACAGGTAACTCAATTTTGTTTCTTTTTATGGCGGAGTAATATTCCATTGTATATATGTGCCACATCTTCTTTACCCATTCATCCGATGATGGACACCTAGGTTGCTTCCATGTCCTGGCTATTGTAAATAGAGCTGCAATGAACATTTTGGTACATGACTCTTTTTGAATTATGGTTTTCTCAGGGTATATGCCCAGTAGTGGGATTGCTGGGTCGTATGGTAGTTCTATTTTTAGCTTTTTAAGGAACCTCCATACTGTTCTCCATAGTGGCTGTATCAATTTACATTCCCACCAACAGTGCAAGAGGGTTCCCTTTTCTCCACACCCTCTCCAGCATTTATTGTTTGTAGATTTTTTGATGATGACCATTCTGACTGGTGTGAGGTGATACCTCATTATAGTTTTGATTTGCATTTCTCTAATGATTATTGATGTTGAGCATCCTTTCATGTGTTTGTTGGCAATCTGTATGTCTTCTTTGGAGAAATGTAAGGCCAGACACTATAAAACTCTTAGAGGAAAACATAGGCAGAACACTCTATGACATAAATCACAGAAAGATCCTTTTTACCCCACCTCCTAGAGAAATAGAAATAAAAACAAAAATAAACAAATGGAACCTAATGAAACTTAAAAGCTTTTGCACAGCAAAGGAAAACATAATCAAGATGAAAAGACAACCCTCAGAATCGGAGAAAATATTTGCAAATGAAGCAACTGACAAAGGATTAATCTCCAAAATTTATAAGCAGCTCATGCAGCTCAATATCAAAAAAACAAACAACCCAATCCAAAAATGGGCAGAAGACCTGTAGCATCTTTTGACTGGAGATATGTTGGAGGATGACCTGACTTTCAATTATAATAAGAAGTGGCTGTTATCATCAAAGCCAAGGCCAGCATCTTAAATAAGTTTCTGTTTGTGTAAAAGCAAGTCATTCCAAGAGGAAATAATTTGATGTGTGTTGGCAATTATGTCTTAACAAGAAAATACACTAGGGCATATACCAACTTAAGTCAATCTGGCCCCAGCAGATTTTTCAATTTTATTCCTTTAGATGCATGTGCACTAAGGAATAGAGTGTGATTCTTAAATGTTAAATTGGGTTTGGGATCTGTCACCTAATACCATCTAACTCTGGACAACTCATGTAGGGTCTCTGAGCTTCAGTTTCCTCACCGCTCTGTAAATCACCAAATCTAATAATCATTCCTCTTTTTGCACACACATTGGTTTCTCTCTACATTTTTCTTTGTTGATCAGTACCTCTTTCTTGAAACTTCTCTTGAAATTCTTATGAAAAGAGAATTTTTCTCTCGGTTGTTAACTATCCTCTCTCATTTCTACTTTGACCTCTAACAATTTTTTATTTTTTCATTTCCGTGTCTCTTCCTTAAATTTTGGTGTTTGTGAAAGTTTCATGCTTGCTTTTCTTCTCATCTCCAATTCAAAGCTATCTCTAGCCTAGAAATTCTTGACTGTTTCCTATGTCATGTACCTGTTTGGCAGTTTTGTATATTCTATGAATCCTTTCTAAGAATGTTTTTTGTAATATATGAAGTAAAATACAGAGGATAATAGAGAAAATCATTCAAATTCGTTCCAAAAAATTATTTTTAAATACTTTATTGAGAGAAATTAAAAGATCTAGAGATAGGTCTAATAAGTACCGTCATTTAAAAATAGGGATATGCACCAATAATATTTCAACATTTTATGTGATATGAAAGTGTCTGTGATTTATGTTGGTAACAAAGAAGAGACCCTGCTAACACTACTGTGATCTATTGTCTGTATTAACAAACTGAAGGAAATGATATTTTTAATAGATTAGTGGAAATAACATGAGTGTTTTTCCCTTCAAGACCATAGGCCCCTAACTTCTGTCCATGGATCCCTTAGGTTAAAAACACCTGCTCTAGATAACCTCTTCCCCTCATTTTCTATTTACTCACAGTTCTTACAATGTTTCATAATAAATGATTTATTTTTTTTCTCACTGATGTGATTGGGAATGTTTTGAGGGCATCAACCCTTTTGTGTTTGACAACTTTGCCAGTGTCGAATCAGGATATATTTTTGAACAATTGAAGAGATCTTGATTTCCACTCCCAGTGTCTCTCTTGAAATCTAGATCTGCGTAGGCAACTGTTAAGATTCATCTATTCCAGTTGTGAGTGTGAGATGTAATACAGCATGAGAGCTATGGCAAAGTCCTGAAGAATCTAATATTCTCAATACATTGGTACCAAGACTACTTTTTTAGGTTCTCTCCTATGTCCACTCTCAAAGATATAAGCCTATTTATGTGTGTAATAAATCAAATAGGAAAAACTAAAATGTTCTTACACAAAGAGAGGGTGAAAAATCAGATTATCTCTGCTTAGCTCTGCTTTATTACACAGAAAATATAATATAAAAGAGATATAAGAATAGGTAATTTGGGAATATAGATGGGGAAGGGACACTAGCAAAGGAATATTTGACCCTGAGTCCATCCAACTTAAGGAAGAAAATCGTAAAATGGCAAAGCTCTAATATTTCTGATAGGCACGTCCCTAAACAAAAACAAGTTGTCAAATGCTTAGGAATGAGTTACCTCAATTTGTTGCCATATATACAGGGTCCACAAAGCTATAGGTTCTTGTGTTAAGAGTCTCAGAGCATAACTCTACTGAAGAAATCATGTATCTTATGATATTCAAATCAATTCACTGGAAAATCCTTCAAGATTGATTACCAAAAGCTTAAAGGACCACTCAGAAACTGTGAACGGATTAAACATCAAGCAAGGCTTAAGATTGTAGGCTCAAGACTGGTGCTGGTATTAGGAGTAAGGTTGAGTTCCTTTCCTCAATGCTTTTCTGAAAATTCACAGTGTTGATTATGAGCAAGGTCTGATTCAGAAACATTACCCAACTTGGAATTACAGCTTGTGCTGTTGGGTTTGTTTGCAAATAAAACCAAGGAGAAAAACAGAGACATGATTATAAAAGATGCTAGAATGTGGAAAAGAGATTAAACATTATTAAAATAACATTCCCAGGAATTAGAAACAGTTTTATAATTAATAACCTAACAGTCGACTGCATGAAATGCCAAAACAGAAATTAAATTTTCATTTGTGAACAGGAATAATGAGGGAACATAAAAAAGATTGGGCTTGGGTTTTTCTACCACTGAAGATTAATGATTGCCTAAGGTCTATATTCATAATTGAGACACATAATTGGTTGTAGAGAAAGATAATTCATTGGATGTGCAGACACTCTAAAGCTGGACTTCAATCAGGGCATGAGCTGAATTCCTGTTTCACTGTCACTGGAGTCAGGTAATTTCTACTATTGCCTATTTAATTATATGTACTGGAGAAAAGTAAATGTATCCTTTTCAGAGAAAAATGCAATATAAAAACAAGATTATTAAAAAAATAATAGTCCTCAGCAATATAAACGTTCCGCACCATGTCATCAAGTTAGTTGTTGAGAGAGATTAATATCTAAAAGATGGTCTAGCCTTTTTAGAAAGAACAGGCAATAAGAAAGAAAGCCTCTTGTGGGATTATTTTTTAAAACTATATTATATTAATGCAGTGATTTACTATGGTTTTATTTTTTCAACACTAAAAACATTGTGTATTATGTTTATATCTGCATATTAAATATGTCAAATATTATTACTTATTACTTATTTTATTTCCACAGAAAAATTTTGTAGACTTTATCTTTTAATTGAATGTGGTTTGTCAAGATTTCGGTCACAAAAAATGTGTGAAACTGATAATATTACATATATATAAATTATAATATGTGGGCAGTTTCATCCCTAATTTTTCAACTGTAAATTAACAGTGCTCCCGGAAGGTCTCCCCGTAGATGGGATATCTGTTTCAGTTAGATATCTCATCAGACTGACAGAACAGAGAGGGAAGTGGTATTCATTAGAGTACCAGGAAGTCACCACTTTTCATGGTGCATCCCAGTATGTCTCTCATATCACTATGAAGTAGAATTTTTGTATCCATTGTTATAAATGAAGAAACTAAATCTAAGATAGATTAAACAATTTAACTGAAACACTTGTAATCCATGTCTGAGTCCAGAAGGTACCATTCACTTCAGTCTATTACATGATGCATTTGGTCCTTAATGTGCCTGAGATGTTGATAGCCATCATTTCAACAATATCAGTATTTATTATTGTTTATATTAAGTTTTTGAAAAAACATTTTCCCTCCTCTTTGACTAGAATCATTGGAAAATTATGGTGAATATATTTCTTGGTATTATCATTCTTAAACTGGAATTTAGAATCTTTATACAAGCAAGATATGAAATCCCAGAAGCTAGGGATTCTCATTCTTAAATAGGGAGTTTTCCCCTATGTTTTCTTCTAGGAGTTTCATGGTTTCGGGTTTTACATTTAAGTCTTTAACTACCCTTTTGGGATAATTTTTTTTTTTTTTTTTGAGTGGTGTAAAAGATAGGGGTCCAGTTTCATTATTTTGCATGTGAATACCCAGTTTTCCCAACAGTATTTATTGAAAAGACTATCTTTTCCCCATTGAAGATTCTTGGTTCCCTTGTCAAATATTGTTAACTGTACAGTTAACTGTATATGCATGGGTTGATTTCTGGGGTCTCAGTTCTATTGCATTGGTCTATATGCTGTTTTTATGCCAGTATCATACAGTTTTGACTTTTGTGACTTTGTAGTGTAGTTTGACATCAGAAGTGTGATGCCTCCAGCTTTGTTCTTTTTCAATATTGGTTGGCTATTAGGGGTCTTTCGTGTTTCCATTTCTGTGAAAAAATGGCTACTATCAATAAGACAGGAAATTACAAGTGTTGGTGATGATGGGGAACAATAAAGGAAGCCTGGTACACTGCTGGTGGAACTGTAAATTGGTATAAACATATGGAAAATAGACGATTCAATAACATTATATATAATTACATTTAAATAATGAAAACCTTAAAAGGAAATAAAATATATAAGAAAATAACAAGGCAATGTGAAAAAACCTGCACATTTATTAAATTTATATACATATAAGTATATATACACACATATAAACATTTATCCATATGCTAACCAATTTCTTTGCTCATTATTTTTTTAATATTTATTTATTTATTTGACTGCATTCAGTCTTAATTGCGGCACATGGGATCTTTTGTTGCGGCGTGCTGGCTTCTCTCTAGTTGTGGCGCTTGGGCTCTAGAGCACATGGGCTCAGTAGTTATGGCACATGGGCTCTCTAGTTGTGGCACACAGGCTCTAGAGTATGTAGGCTCAGTTGCCCCACAGTACATGGGATCTTAGTTCCACTACCAGGGATCGAACCTGAGTCCCCTGCATTGGAAGGTGGATTCTTAACCACTGGACCACCAGGGAAGTGCCTTTGCTCATTATTGCTTCTTGCATTCTGCTCCCTTTCTCTAAAGAAATCCCTGAGTTCTTTCAGTGAAATCTAGTAGTTGCAAACACTACCTTTCTTTGAAAATGACTTTCTTTTATATTCACTACTAAGTGATAGCTCAGCTAAGGATAGAATTTTCATAGATTGGTACTATGACTAATTAGTCCTTTAGTCTCTATTATTACTTTTAAGAAAACTAAAGTCAGTTTCATATGTTCCTTTCTTATGAATATGCCTTTTCTTTCTGATAGCTTATAAGACTTCCCCTTTGTCTTTGATATGTAAAAAAAGAGAGCTCAAATGATATTAATAAAATGTTACAATCCATATAAAGTTTAAAAAACAATGCTTTGTATTGTTTATGCATCATTCATAGCTGAGTCTGATTCTATCCATGGGGCATGGCAGTAGGAACTTGTAGTCGATGGGTTGTAATCAAATAATGTAAGTGGTGGTATCAATCTTGATGATCTCTCTATTCAGATCAGGATTCCAGCCCTACCATCCTAAGTATACAGTTAACATGAGTTAGAAAAGATCTCAGAGCGTCAGTCAAGAAGCTATAATTCAATGCTTGGCTACTCCCTGGGAGGATGGAGCTGGGGATAATGTTGAGATAAGAAAATGCTACAGATATTTCAATATAATAATAGGCCAACATAGGAGGAGGTTACTTTACAATTTTACTTGGTATTTACCATCAAGGACTGTTCGACAAGCTGAAAGACAGCAATAAAGAAAAATAAAATCCTTGCTTCCATGAAGCTCACATTCTCCAGGGATGAAAGCAATATGCAGAAACATATAAATATATAATGTGCATGCAATTATATGATGTAAGTGTTATGGAGAATAGTGAATCAGGACAGGGGAACAAAGAAGAACAGTGTAGCAGTTGGGAGCTCTTTTGTTGGGGGCTTTTGGATCCTCCTCGAGCAGAGACATAAAGGAAGTTAGAGAACATGTCTGGTAGATGGCTCATAAAACTGCTGAAAATGGGACCAGCAAATTCAAAGGCTAGTCCTTCCTCAAGTGGGGAATCTGTGTACTTGGCATGTTTGATGAATAAAACAGAGCCAAGCGTGGTTGGAGTAGAGTGAAAAAGAGGGCTAATAGGAGATGAGGTCAGGAAGGTAGAGACATAGATCACGTAAAACTTTTTAAGCCAAGGTATGAATGGTGAATATTTGTGAACGCCCACATGGCACAAAGGACTGACACAAACACTGTGCTTAGGGACTCTGCCAAACTTTAGCCTGGATTCTGCCTGCACTAAGTTTCCCTAAAGATAGCCCCAGCCCCTGTGCTGAGTCTTTGCACAAGAAAATGCAATGCTGCCACATGGCATATATACTTTGTCTCTATCCACATTGCCAAACCATTTTCAGTAATTTTCCACTCACCCTCCTTCTGTAATTTTCCATTTTCCCATAGCCCCCTTTTCTGTTCCCCATAGACCCTACTGCCCCCTGGTGTTTTATATGAATATCTCTGGCTGCTGGAGGAGAAAATGGGGGAGTCAGGAGACTAGAGAGACAATTTAAGGAGTCCTGGCCTTGCTACTCTGTCCTGAGCTAAGTCTCAGGCCTCCTGATGACCTCAGAAGAGCTTCCTAGACATTCAGTAAAGAAGTTGGAGTTGATTCAAGGACTAAATAGAGCAGAGGCCCAGGAGAAGGGAATTGCCAACTATATTTGTTCAGAATTGGGAAATGTGTTGGGAAAATATCTGCAAAAATTCATTCAATATCATTGAATCCAATCTATTCAGTTAATTGATGATAAACTTGGGACCAAAGTAGCGTACATGTGATAAGCAGGGCTAGGCTTGCAGATTTGATATGGGTATTTGCCCACTGTGATTTCAGAGATACTGCAAAGGACAAATTCTCTAAAAACTTTGCCCCCAAATTCCTAAGAGTGAGATGTTTATATCTTTGTAGTTAGCATTGCCTTTTCTGCAGTCCACTGTTCTAATTTATATACACCTCTAAGAGTATCATGTTAGGCTCTCAATCTTTTTACTGTGAATAAATGTGTAAACACATAGGAAAAGCTGATCAGAAAATAATGATTCTTGAAAGATGGGAGTAAAAATACAGGGAAATAGGGCCAAAATTTTAAAAGACTGGAGAGTGAATGAACTAAACTCAATCTTTGTCTACTTCACAATTTTGCTAAGGGCTATCCAGAGAGCAGAATAAAATCTGGAACCAGCCATCATCAAGAAAAGAGTTTTCTTGACAAATATGAACATAAACATCAAATTGCCAGCCAATTGATTGGAAGATCTCTGTAGCAGAAAATATTTAACAAAGTTTTGTGTTTTCAGAAATAATTGTAATAATGGTTGACATGTATTAAGCTTGATCTGACATGATCAGTTATTATGGGCTAGTTACTATTCTATGATATGTATGTATGTATATAGTGTATGTATATGTGTGCATGTGTGGTGAGTATATATAATGTATAGGTGTGTGTATATATATGTATGTATATATTTGTCTTTATCATAACCCAATGAATTATATAATATTATTACACTAATTTAATACTTGTAGAAATTGAAGCATGAAAGAGTAAATTACTTACCTAAGACTACATAGCTAATATCTGATTTAGGAGGATTTGAACCCAAGCAGCCTCACTCTGGAGCCTATGAATTTTAACACTGTGAATAACAACATAATATTTTGTGCCTGCAGGTATAGAAACTTTTTATTCCCTATTAACAAAATTACTTGGTTTTATGTAAATGCAGTCTTTACAGTGTAATTGATAAATACCATGGTCACAATAAAATTACACTTACACAAAGAAACCTTCTATTTCTATCTCCCAGGGAAATAAATGTAAAAATGTCCGAGAATCAGATCCTAACTTCACTGGGAGGAGTGACCCAGTGCAGTAAAAAACTTCAGGAACTGAGTTTGAAGTCCACAGACCAAATAGCAGTGTGACAATGAGTAAGTTGCCTTACTTTTCAAACTTTAATTTTTTATCTATAAAATGTGTAATAATATCTATATTACAATATTTGGTGAAACAGAAATAATACATGTAAAACAGATGGCATTTAGTAGACAAACTGATGAAAACTTACATCAATGAAATTAAATAGTAAATTTGTCTCTTTCTTCCTTTTAAAGTGAAAATAAAGTCACACTGGAAATGGAGATTTTAGTTTCCATGTTAGCTTTTTGACAAAAGAGTAGACTATCTACTGTGGACTCTCCCCCAAGGAGAGCCTGTTAAAAACTTGGAAAGTTATAGGCTCTCTTATAATGGAGAAAGAGAGCAAAGGGCCTCCAATAGAAAATATGCCTTCATGTTCTCAGCACATTTTGAATTATAGTAGACCCCAAGGAAAACAACACCGATCTATTGAAAGCGCTAAGTTAAGACTTTATGATCACTCTGCATAAAGCTCTATTTGCCCTATATACAATGTAAATACAATGCCAGCGTCTATTTCATATATTTTAGTTGTTAGAAAGCAATCAGGATCTCAGGTTCTAAAAGAAATGGCTTTCTTGGCAGTAAGAATTTGTAATATCAACTCAAAATAAAATAGCAATTTCTCCACCAACTAATCACACACTAGGGAGAAAACCATTGTTCTAAATTATGTAAAGAGAATAAAAAAGTGGTTCTAAAAAGCTTCTAAAGTCATCACTCAGAATGAAAGCTTTAGCATTATCTATGGCTCCTATAGACTTGTAAGATAACAAAGTATTTTCAAAGTGCTGATCATGCCCCAAAGTTGCATATATATCCTCAGAAGTATTTGAGTTGGGATATAGGAGAGCAAAGTTGAATGCTGCTTGAATTTAAATCTGGCATA
The DNA here is from genome assembly GCF_028023285.1 of Balaenoptera ricei. Lineage (NCBI taxonomy): Eukaryota > Metazoa > Chordata > Mammalia > Artiodactyla > Balaenopteridae > Balaenoptera > Balaenoptera ricei. The sequence goes on from NC_082642.1 coordinate 140,972,797, forward strand.
TTTGTTGTAGAAAAAAAAAAAAACAAACATATGGCCCTTATCTCAAAATTCTGTTCCTTGAAGACCACCATGTGCATTTGTAACTCCTTTTTAATTTAAAATAGGCAGACAGGGTCTGTGTTTATGTTAAGTATCCATGTCTGCCTGACTTAATATTTGCAGATTCTGATTTAAAAAAAAAAATAGTATGCCTCTTGTTGTTTTATTCTGTTAAAAAAAAAAAGACAAAAGTTGTAGAGCAAGAAAAAAATGCATAAAATTCTAAAGGTGTGACTTTTATAAAAGCATACTGATTTACAGAATGGGGCAAAACAGATTGCTAGCAGTTTAAAATATTTTTTTTTTTTTGGTTTTCAACAATTGCCTTGGCAAAACTCCAAAGGTTTTCAACATATACCATTAGTAAGGCTGTAAGGGAAATACTTTTTTATACATTTATTGGCAGGAATGTAAATGGTTCAATTTCTATTACAGGAATTTGTTGATATCCAGCAAAATTACAGTTTTTTTCCCTTTGATACAGCAATCTCACTTCTAGGAAACTGTCACCAAAATACAAAATGACAATTGTACCAGATTATTCATTGAAGCACTGATTATTAAAGAAAAATAATGAAAATAACTCAAATATTGATATATAAGGAACTGATTGTTAAATTATGGCACACACACACAATGGAGTACTGTACAGCTAAAAGGTAGAGTAGAAATAACTCTATATATTATGTAAGTGTGACTTCCAGGATACATTGATAAGTTAATAAAAAAAGAAGTGGAAATAAGATATTTCTTATTTATAATTCAGAATGTATTATTCTTAATTATGTGTTCATAAAATTCTACAATGTTTGTAAAGTTTTTAACACTTTGGCTATGTCTCTGTTATGACATTGAAAATGGTGTTTTATAAAGATTTTCCTAATTGTTTTGCACAATGAGAATTTAAACTTGAAAAAGAAGCTTATGAGATTTAATTTTACATGTCTTCATATACAAAGATCCAAGTACATTTTGTTGGATGTGATTTTCATCTTAAAATTGAATTAAACAGTATCACATCCAAAGTCCAATGCTTATTTATGTATGAGTTTTTTCTACTTTACGCTTAAATTTTACTTTCCACTATTATTCACTTAGACTCTGTACTTCATCTCCGCCCCATGTAATACATTTCTGATTTTGTAAGGGAATGCCATATATACTGGCAAATTTCATTACCTAATCAGCCTTCATGAGAAATTCATCTCACCAATCTTTCATTATTTCTCAGTTGTAACTATGAACAAGATTGCAATGAACCATCTCCCAGTTTGTCCAACCATGTAAATGCTTGTTATTTTTTATTGATTATACAAAGCAGTGTTTTACTGTTTTGGCAAACAACATAGAAAGGCTATAAACCATAATGAGCCATGAATATGTTTCTAAGTTAAGCTCCATTAATAACTTGAGAATGTATGTAAATTTCGATTATGTGTATTTTTGAAAATAGTATGCCAATTTCGATAAATTTGATTTTCTTTAATAATAATATAACAGATCTACTGAAATAAACATGCAGCTAACAGATATTTCAAGTTCAGACTTCTTTCAAAATGTTCTTGGTGTCAGTTTGTTTCAGTGGGAAGATAAACACAGCAGTATGTGGAGACATTCTGAAAAAAATGACATTTTCTAATCTCTGATCAAGCAATCTTCACTGGCTTCCTTCTTGAGCTGCCCACTTACCAGAATGAGTCTAAGGAGAACGTAAATTTGACCCATGTGGACAGGAAAAGGAAGTCCTTTAGCCATGCAAAATCTTCATTCTTTGTTTATTGTATTGATTAATAGTATCGAATTAGATAAGCAATTTGCTAACTATTCTTTGCACATTGTTAAAATCAACTATTAATATTTAATTATCCGGATTATTTTCAAGTTAATAGTGAAATTCTCCTAGGTTAGCAAATCACTTCAGTTGATTTGATAATTTCCACTCTTCTGCTGTACTTTATATTACATTGACCACATCTGAATTTTTGATGGCTAGAAAGAAATTTAATTAAGCAATCACAGTCACAGCTACACCAATGTCCAAAATATTATTTTAAAAGAAAGTATTATTCTTGTTTAAAAAAATAGGTTTCAGCTTTATATAAACAAATCATTCAAACAAAGTTCAGCTTTGGATGACTGACATAATTAGCTCATAGGGAAAGGAAATGGGTATTACACAGCCTGAGACAAAATATTTTTCTCCTAACTGGGAATTAGTTGTTGTAACCCATTTGAATGAACAGTTCCTCTTCCGCACTAGCCTTTGAACATGAAACTTAATTTGCTTTTGCTGATGCAATGAGAGATTTTATTAATTGTGAACCAAGTCTCCTGCTAGCCAGCAATGTGAACATTACAATATCTGGCTAGTTACAGAAGTGCAACTTGGCGAGTACTAAATCCAAAGTCTTACCATGAACAACTTTCATTCTAACCTCTGGAGCTACCTAGTAACATACTTAATAATGTGTTCAACTTGTCAAGAGATAAGGACTATGATTCCTTAATACGTTTCTTCTCCCTGACATATCCCATCACCTCAACAACATTTTCAGTGTGAGATTGCTTCTGCTGATTTCCTTTCCACTGCAATATAATCATAAAGAAGTATTACCATCAATCCTCGTGCACCCAAAACATTAATTTCCCCACCCAGGGGAAGAAAAAGAGTTTAATAAACCATACTGTGTCTCTTTTTCACTTCTGGAGATCAGTGAGGAGAGGTGGTCTTCACAAGAATTTGTCCTAACAGTTAAAAAAAAAAAAGTATACAATAATGTCAAAGCTTCTGCAAGTCTTTGCAAAATTAAGTATGGCCCCTCAGAACTGCTGTAGTCTGGTGAGACAGTTTAAAAGAGGCTGCATTTCTCATGAATTATGAGTGACTTTTGATATTGTTGAAAACCAGGAGATAAAAGGTAAAAATAATATTATATTAAGGCTAAGGAAATCTGGGAATTTTATATAATATTTAATAAAAAAATATTTCCTTAATATGAAACTAGACTACTTCTATCATGGTGACTCGTTAATACTTTTTTCTTTAAAATTTGTGTTTGTGTGTGTGTGTGTGGACATGTGGACATGTATACTAGGTCCAAAAGTTATTACAGAAAGAATAGCTGGACAATCCTACATGGTTTTATTGTTGACTGTAGTCCTTCTAAAATTTACTGATGTGAGCATTTATTATCTTTGGATTCTTGGTAGCAGGAAAGAGTGAATCATCAAGTGAGAATAATTCCTGTGGTGGTGCATAAGTTTTCAAGAGAAATTCAGAAATATGCCTTGGAATGATTGAAGAATGAGACTCTCAGAAATTAGGGAGAAAAGAGAAAATCACAAATCTAGGGATTAAGGCTAAACATTCTTCTGATGAAGGTGTATAGTTCATGTGTGTGTGGTTTTCCCTTGAACTACTGGAACAGTATGTTTATCATTGGCTTTCAAATTGTATCTATTTCAAAATTCTCTCTGGTTATCCTTAATTATTCAGCATATACATTTGCCATCATTGTGTTTATAGAATTTTGTGTAATTAATAAAGAAAGTTGTAAAAGGAAGTTTGGATTTCCTGCATCACTCTTCCCCTGAAACAAGTGCCCATGGGATGAATATGTCAGGTGGATGTGAGTCCCAGAACTATGGAGATCAATTAAAAAAAAAACAAAACAAAGCAAAGAATGTCCAAGGTAGAGCTGAGAGAAGAGAGAAAAGGACCATAGCAGAAGTAGTCACAAAACCAGCAACTCCGTACTCTAAGGCAAACTAGCCCATTATAAGAAAATGCTGTATAAGAAAAATATAAGAGCAAGGGCAAAACGGCTGTTCCTTTTTTGCCCACTGATTCCGTACTTGGTATTGAAGCAACCGTGTTTTGTATTTTCTCATGAGAAGTGTGATTTCAAGATTTAACCCCTGTAAATGCTGTCTCAATAGAAGAACAAGGAAGCTTGTCGTTAGCTATAAACAATGCAGATTCTTTTTCCATAGTCTCTCCACTTCCATTTTGGTGCTCTCCATGAGGCTTCAACCAAAGATTAATCTCTTTAGTCGTACATAGTGGAAGGAGACTGAGCTGTTTTATTTGTGAAATTAAATTGCCTTCTTTTTTTAAACCCCTTTGTTTATTTCTGTTGTTATCAGATAATGTGTTAGCAAAATGCTGCAATATTGAAATGTCAATATTCATTTATAAAATTCACTGCAATGCTTTAAATGGATCCAAGCAGCACAAAATGATTTGTATTCAAAACACTCATTGTCTAATCAGACTCAACTTTGAGTGAACATTTAATCAATTAGGTTTACTTGATTCACTAACAGTTTATAAGATTCTCTGATGATACAAAATACAGAATAAATAATAATACATATATTAGGAATTTTCCCAATTAAACTCGCTGACTGAGTTTGTTGTATAAACAACAAATATACAGTTAATGGTAAACAGTAGTGGCCCATATTCTATTTCTAAAGGCAATTTTAAAACTGATGAACCATAAATTGTTTTAAAAAACAAACTGGGCTTCCCTGGTGGTGCAGTGGTTAAGAATCCGTCTGCCAATGCAGGGAACACGGGTTCGAGCCCTGGTCTGGGAAGATCCCACATGCCGCGGAGCAACTAAGCCCGTGTGCCACAACTACTGAGCCTGTGCTCTAGAGCCCGCAGGCCACAACTTCTGAGCCCGCGCACCTGGAGCCCGTGCTCCGCAACAAGAGAAGCCACCCCAATGAGAAACCTGCGCACCGCAATGAAGAGTAGCCCCTGCTCTCCACAACTAGAGAAAGCCAGCATGCAGCAATGAGGACTCAAGGCAGCCAAAAAAAAATTAAAAAAAAAAAAATGTTTTCTCTTTCCAAAAATTTTGCATTATTTTATTTTTGCCCAGTAAGTTGATGAAAAGTATCATTTATATGAAGTTTCTTAAATAATACACTCTAAATACATTAGATTCAAATACATGTGACTCTGTTATGAATATTCATGTGATGATGTTACCCACCACATGTGTATCAATTAAACAAAATGTAATACTCTTGATGCTCAAGGGAAATAATTAGAAATTGGTTTCCTCTATAACTGAATAATGATGAATTTTATTTCATAGGTACTAACAATAGGATACCAGAGCAAGATCATTACTTTATAATTCAAAGTACTCCAATACTGGGATAAATTTTGGAAACACAGCTAGATATTATTAGAAAGACTCACTATTGTTATCAAGCTGAGATATTCAAAAAGAGCATTTTCAATGCTTTATCCCCTCATCCAACTTCATGAGACAAGATGTTATTACAGGAAGACGTGGTGTAAATGAACAGGAGAGGAAAGATTGTGGAATGAATAGTGGAGAGAATACTGGACTACGTAAAGCTGAAGCCTGGAAATATTATTCTAGTTTTCCTGCTGAGTTTCCTTGTGGGCTTAGGAAAATCACAGCTCACTTTTCTTATTTATAAAATGACACCTTCAGAGCTGGCCTTTGAATATGGCTTTAATATTAAATACTGGAGAAATCTAAGGTAAGGCACCAATACAACTTTGTTACAGACAATTCAGGAATAATAGTATAAAAAATCTCAGAAAGAAGGCTCAAGATGTAAGGAAAGTAATGAAAAGGAATGATGTGGGAAAAATGTAAGCTTATAGAGAGATATAAAGGACTTACTGTTTTAAGAGTAAAAATACTGTCCTCCTCTTCATCATCATCATCATGACATCTTCATAATAATATCAATAGTTAACTTTTGAAATTAAAACAAATAAAAAATACTGGAAATAACAGTATATCAGAGCAAGGATGATGAGAATAAAAGAATTATAAGCCCCTTTATTATTAAGCTTGGAAGTTTAATGTTGATTAAATATAGAGTTTGCTAGGTTAAGTATGGATAGTAAATAGTTTTATAGCAACTGGTCATCTATGAGGAAAAATAAAAATTGATCTCTAGTTTATATCATACACTATCCACAGAGAAAAATCAAATCAAATCCTCATTAAATGCTTATATCAAGGATTTGAATGTAAAGGCAAAATGTTTCTATTGCTGTATAACAAATTACACAGCTTGGTGGCTTAAAACAACATTCACTGGTGATCTCACCATGTGATATGTCAGAAACCCAGGTGGACTCAGATGGGTTCTCTGCTTAGGTTCTCACAAGGCCAAAATCAAGGTGTTGAGCAGGCTGGGTTCTTGTCTGGAGGCTCAGGAGAAGAATCTTTCAGTCTCATTCAGTTTACTGGAGGAATTCAGTTCTCTGTAGTTATAGGACTGAAGTCCCCTTTTCCTTGTAGGCTGTCAGCAAGGGCCATTCTGAGTTTCTAGAGATCTCCCAAATTCCTCATCATATGGAATCTCCGATTTAAGGCTGCAACAGTGTATCAAACCCTCCTTGTACTTTGAAACTGATTTCTACTGCTACTTGCTGTTACCTGGAGAAAACTTTCTGCTTTTAAAGAGCTTGCTTCACAGAATAAAACTCACCAAGAGAATTTCTGAATCTTAAGGTCAACTAATTGGGATTTTGTTACATCTGCAAAATCACCTCACAGCAGTTCCTAGTGTCTGAGTCCAAGACACAGGAATCTTAGAGAACGACCATCTTTAGAATTATGTCGACACACAAAATTTTTAACATTTTTAGAAGAAAAAATATTTAAAAATAGATTGAAAACCTTAACATGATAAAAGCTTTCTTTAAAAAGACACAAAGAAAAACTTTTTCTTTTTTTGTTTTTTTAATTTTTATTGTATTATATGAGATAATTGGGGGGAGCACAGAAAGCAATAAAAAAAAAAATAAGTAAATGATTAGATGATATTAAAATACAAAGCTTTCTTTATCTAAATTCCTTAACACAGAAAATTCTTTTTTACACGGTATAACTGACAAAAAAAATTGTATACAAAATATATTAATTTCAAGAACAAGGTGCCAGCAGATTCAGTGTCTGGTGAGGAACCTCTTCCTGGTTTGCAGATGGCCATCTTGCTGTATCCCCACATGGCACAAAGAAAGAGCAGGATCTCTAGTCTCTTCACTAAACCCATCCTGGGCTACACCCTCATGAACTCATCTAAAACTGATTACGTCCAAAGACTCCACCTCCAAATACCTTTACATTGGGATTAGGCTTCAGTGTATGAATTTTTTGGGGGGGAGGGGTCACATTCAGTTCATAACATTTATATGTAATACCATATATACACATGACCTGCAACTTTACCAGATTCATTGATGAGCTCTAGTAGTTTTCTGGTAGCATCTTTAGGGTTTTCTATGTTTAGGATTATGTCATCTGCAAACAGTGACAGTTTTATTTCTTCTTTTCCAATTTGGATTCCTTTTATTTTTCTTCTCTAATTGCCATGGCTAGACTTCCAAAACTGTGTTGAATAATAGTGGTGAGAGTGGACATCCTTGTCTTGTTCTTGATCTTAGAGGAAATGCTTTCAGTTTTCACCATTGAGAATGATGCTTGCTGTGTGTTTGTTGTATATGGCCTTTATTATGTTAAGGTAACTTCCTTGTATGCCCACGTCCTGGAGAGTTTTTAATCATAAATCGATGTTTAATTTTGTCAAAAGTTTTTCTGCATCTATTGAGATGATCATATGGTTTTTATTCTTTAATTTGTTGATGTGGTGTATCACATGATTGATTGGCAGATATTGAAAAATCCTTCCATCCCTGGGATAAATACTATTTGTTCATGGTGTATGATCCTTTTACTGTGTTGTTGGATTCCATTTGCTAGTATTTTGTTAAGGATTTTTGTGTCTATGTTCATCAGTGATATTGGTCTGTAATTTTCTTTTTTTGTGATATCTTTGTCTGGTTTTGGTATCAGGGTGATGGTGGTGTCATAGAATGAGCTTAAGAGTGTTCCTTCCTCTGCAATTTTTTGGAAGAGTTTCAGAAGGGTAGGTGTTAACTCTTCTCTAAATGTTTGATAGAATTTTCCTGTGAAGCCATCTGGTTCTGGACTTTTGTTTGCTGGAAGATTTTTAATCACAGTTTCAATTTCAGTACTTGTTATTGGTCTGTTTATAATTTCTATTTCTTCCTGGTTCAGTATCAGAAGGTTGTGCTTTTCTAAGAATTTTTCCATTTCCTCTAGGTTGTCCATTTTATTGGTGTATAGTTGCTTGTAGTAATCTCTTATGATCTTTTGTATTTCTGTGGTGTCCGTTGTAACTTCTCCTTTTTCATTTCTAATTTTATTGACTTGAGTCTTCTCCCTTATTTTCTGAATGAGTCTGGCTGAAGTTTTATCAATTGTATTTATCTTCTCAGAGAACCAGCTTTTAATTTCATTGATCTTTGCTATTGTTTCCTTTGTTTCTATTTCATTTATTTCTGCTCTGATCTTTATGATTTCTTTTCTGCTACTTACTTTGGGTTTTGTTTGTTTTTCTTTCACTAGTTGCTTTAGGTGCTCATCAATAAAGTTAAAGTTAATGTTAAAGTTAAAGTTAAAAGTAAAGTTGCAGGATACAAAATTAATACACAGAAATCTCTTGCATTCCTATATACTAACAACAAAATATCAGAAAGAAAAATCAAGGAAACAGTCCCATTTACCACTGCATAAAAAAATAAAATAAAATAAAATAACCTAGGAATAAACCTACCTAAGGAGGAAAAATACCTATATTCAGAAAACTATAAGACACTGATGAATGAAATAACAGATGACACAAACAGATGGAGAGACATACCATGTTCCTGGATTGGAAGAATCAATAATGTGAAAATGAATTTACTACCCAAAGCAATCTACAGATTCAATGTGATCCCTATCAAATTACCAATGGCATTTTTCACAGAATAAAAGCAAAAAATTCTACAGTTTATATGGAAACACAAAAGACCACAAGTAGCCAAAACAATCTTGAGAAAGAAAAACAGAGCTGGGGGAATCAGGCTCCCTGACTTCAGACTACACTACAAAGCAACAGCCATCAAAACAGTATGGTACTGGTACAAAAACAGAACTATAGATCAAAGATAGAAAGTCCAGAGATAAACTCACACACCTATGGTCACCTAATCTATGACAAAGGAGGACAGAATATACAATAGAGAAAAGACAGTCTCTTCAGTCAGTGGTGCTGGGAAAACTGGCCAGCTACAAGTAAAAGAATGAAATTAGAACACACCCTAACACCATACACAAAAATAAACTTAAAATGGATTAAAGACCTAAATATAAGGTCAGATACTATAAAACTCTAAGAGGAAAACATAGGCAGAACACTCTCTGACATAAATTGCAGCAAGATCTTTTTGGATTCACCTCCTAGAGTAATAAAAATAGAAACAAAAATAAACAAATGGGACCTAATTAAAATTAAAAGCTTTTGCACAACAAAGGAAACCATAAACAAAATGAAAAGACAACCCACAGAATAGGAGAAAATGCTTGCAAATGAAGCGACTGAGGAGGGATTAATCTCCAAAGTATACAAACAGCTCATGCAGCTCAATATCAAAACAAACAAACAAACAAACAACCCAATAAAAAAATGGGTGGAAGATCTAAATAGACATTTATCCAAAGAAGACATACACAGGGTTAAAAAGTACATGAAAAGATGCTCAACATCACTAATTATTAGAGAAATGCAAAGCAAAACTACAGTGAGGTATAACCTCAAACCAGTTAGAATGGCCATTATGACATTATCAAAAAATCTACAAACAATAAATGCTGGAGAGGGTGTGGAGAAAAGGGAACCCTCCTATACTGTTGGTGGGAATGTAAACTGGTACAGTCACTATGGAGAATAGTATGGAAGTTCCTTAAAGAGCTAAAAATAGAGCTACCATATGATCCAGCAATCCCACTCCTGGGCATATATCTGGAGAAAACCATAATTCAAAAAGACACATGCACCCCAATGTTCATTGCATAACTATTTACAGTAGCCAGGACATGGAAGCAACCTAAATGTCCATCAACTGATGAATGGATAAAGATATGGTACATATATATAATGGAATATTACTCAGCCATGAAAAGGACAAAATAATGCCATTTGCAGCAATACAGATGGACCTAGAGATTGTCATACTGAGTGAAGTAAGTTAGACAGAGAAAGACAAATCATATGATATCACTTATTTTGTATGTGGAATCTAAAAAGTAGGCCACAAATGAACTTATTTGCAAAACAGAAACAGAGTTACAGATGTAGAAAAAAAATTATGGTACCAGGGGTTAAGGTGGGAGGGATAAATTGTAATATTGGGATTGACATATACACACTACTATGTATAATATCGATAACTAATAATGACCTACTTTATAGCACAGGGAAATCTACTTAGTACTCTGTAATAGCCTATATGGGAAAATAATCTAAAAAAGAGTGGATATATGTATATGTATAACAGATTCACTTTGCTGTACACCTGAAACTAACACAACATTGTAAATCAACTATACCCCAATTAAAAAAAAAAATACTGTGTTCAAGGATTACTAAAATATATATACATATGACTAATATAAATGAAATAATATATTTTTCACCCTCTCCATAATAGCTTCTACTTACTATTCTACTATTAATAACTTCAATTGCCTTACAGACCCTATTTGATTCCTTCTTTCTGTGTACCTCTAGGGTTTTATACCTCTCAGCAGCTCTGTGTTTCCTGTCCTCTCCATTTGGTCCACAGCTGAGACTAAAACACTCATAAGCCAGATTGTAATCTCTGTGGTGAGCTCATCCTCTGAGAACTCTTCTTATGAAATCCTGCCCTTGAGTTAGATTTCTAAGATTGATTGTTAGGGGAAAAAGAGACCTAAATTAAAAATAACCGAACCGTTGTTAATTTATGATTCATGATGCTTTAAACAAAACCATGATTCATAATAATTATTCATAATCAGACCTTTAGTGCTGACTGGCTATCACACCAAATTTTATAGCCCAATTCTTCTAGATGACAATTTTATATATTTTGCTCTTTCCTCAAGCCTCCAAAAATACCCTCTTCCTTACTCTCAGCTGACTCTACATTCTGATTATCTATTGCTGTATAACAAATCACCATAAAGGTAGGGCTTAAAACACAATGGGCCTTCTGACCGCATATTATTACAGCAACCCCACATGAAAAATGCATGAAAAACTTCCTTTTCCTAAGGCATGATAAACCTCTTCCCATTATGCACTCATAATCTAATCAAGTTTAAGTGAGAATAAAGCTCCTTGATTATTATTCTTCAGATGCACACACATATCCCATGCCTCACAATCCAAAGGCCCATGAAATGCAGAGAAAATTTATCTATCAAAACACACTCCCAATATACAACAGCATGACAGGCATAAGGTAACCACAGAAAAAACGCCCATTCAAAAGGAGGAGGGAAAAGGGATAAGAGACACAAAGAATTCACGGATTCATAGCAGTTTCCAAGTCAAGACAAAGACATGATGCCAGTTCCTTGATTAGAATCCAGGTATGCTCCTTGGGAATGATACTCTGCAGTCTAGATCCTCCCTCTGAATTATTGTTACATTTATATGAGAAATAGTCTGTGTTTGCTGCTAGGGCTTTCTCCCTTCCTACAAACAGAAGTTTGATAGACCACAGTCTTCTTTTTATTTTGCACCATTTCTGCTCTTTTGGTCCACACATGCAATACATAAGCACTCAGTGGGCAACCTATGTGCCTGTTTATAATTAAATCCATAGATCAAAATCACAAACACATTGTTTTTCAGGCCTGCTCAACTTGGGTTACTGATGAGGATGATGTGGGGAAACGTACTTAAGATTCTTAGAGACTATTACTAAACGGCACATCAGGCATTATCTTACATCTCTCTAAAGTCTTAATGAAGGGTCTCACAGATATCTCAAAGATATCTTTTGGTATCTTTTTCATGAGACTACATTCTATTGACAGTGGCCTGGGTATTTGTTGTAATGCATTTCTTTTTTTTTTTTTTTAACATCTTTATTGGAATATAATTGCTTTACATTGTTTCTTAGTTTCTGCTCTATAACAAAGTGAATCAGCTATACGTACACATATATCCCCATACACCCTCCCTCTTCCATCTACCTGCCACCCTCCCTGTCACACCCCTCTAGGTGGTCACAAGTCACAGAGCTGGACTCCCTGTGTTACGTGGTTGCTTCCCACTAGCTATCTATTTTACACTTGGTAGTGTATATATGTCCATGCCACTCTCTCACTTTGTCCCAGCTTACTATCCCCCATCCCATGTCCTCAAGTCCATTCTCAACGTCTGCATCTTTATTCCTGTCCTGGCCCTAGGTTCATCAGAACAATTTTTTTTTTTTACATTCCATATATATATGTTAGCATACAGTATTTGTTTTTCTTTTTCTGACTTACTTCACTCTGTATGAAAGACTCTAGGTCCATCCACCTCACTACAAATAGTTCAATTTCATTCCTCTTTATGGCTGAGTAATATTCCATTGTATATATGTGCCACACCTTCTTTATCCATACATCTGTCGATGGACACAAAGGTTGCTTCCATGCCCTTGTTATTGTAAATAGTGCTGCAATGAATATTGTAGTAGATGACTCTTTTTGAATTATGGTTTTCGCAGGGTATATGCCCAGTACTGAGATTGCTAGGTCATATGGTAGTTCTATTTTTAGTTTCTTAGGGAACCTTCATGCTGCTTTCCACAGTGGCTGTATCAATTTACATTCCCACCAACAGTGCAAGAGGGTTCCCTTTTCTCCACACCTTCTCCAGCATTGATTGTTTGTAGATTTTTTGATGATGGCCATTCTGACCAGTGTGAGGTGAGACCGGTTTCTTCATTGTACTTTTCATTTGCATTTCTCTCATGATTAGTGATGTTGAGCATACTTTCATGTGTTTGATGGCAATCTGTATATCTTCTATGGAGAGATGTCTATTTAGGTCGTCTGCCTATTTGTGGATTCGGTTATTTGTTTTTTTTGATATTGAGCTGCATAAGCTGCTTCTATATTTTGGAGATTAATCCTTTGTCACTTGCTTCATTTGCAAATATTTTCTCACATTCTGAGGGCTGTCTTTTCATCTTGTTAATGGTTTCCTTTGCTGTGCAAAAGCTTTAAGTTTCATTAGGTCCCATTAGTTTATTTTTGTTTTTATTTCTATTGCTCTAGGAGATGGGTGAAAAAGCATCTTGCTGTGATTTATGTCATAGTGTTCTGTCTACGTTTTCCTCTAAGAGTTTGATAGTGTCTGGCCTTACATTTAGGTCTTTAATCCATTTTGAGTTTATTTTTGCTTATGGTGTTAGGGAGTGTTCTAATTTCATTCTAGTACATGTAGCTGTCCAGTTTTCCCAGCACCGCTTATTGAACAGGCTGTCTTTTCTCCATTGTATACTCTTGCCTTCTTTATCAAAAATAAGATGACCATATGTGCGTGGGTTTATCTCTGGGCTTTCTATCCTGTTCCATTGATCTATATATCTGGCTTTGTGCCAGTACCATACTGTCTTGATTACTGTAGCTTTGTAGTACAGTCTAAAGTCAGGGAGCCTGATTACTCGAGCTCTGTTTTTCTTTCTCAAGATTTCTTTGGCTATTTGAGGTCTTTGGTGTTTCCATACAAACTGTAGAATTTTTTGTTCTACCTCTGTGAAAAATGCAATTGGTAGTTAGATAAGGATTGCACTGAATCTGTAGATTGCTTTGGGTAGTAGAGTCATTTTCACAATGTTGATTCTTCCAGTCCAAGAAAATGGTATATCTCTCCATTTGTTTGTATCATCTTTAACTTCTTTCATCAGTGTCTTATAGTTTTCTGCCTACAGATCTTTTGTCTCCTTAGGTAGGTTTATTCCTAGGAATCTTTTTCTTATTCTTGCAATGGTAAATATGAGTGTTATCTTAATTTCTCTTTCAGATTTTTCATCATTAGTGTATAGGATTGCAAGAGATTTTTGTGCATTTATTTTGCATCCTGCTACTTTACCAAATTCATTCATTAGCTCTAGTAGTTTTCTGGTAGCATTTTTAGGATTCTCTGCGTATAGTATTATGTCATCTGCAAACAGTGACAGTTTTACTTCTTCTTTTCCAATCTGAATTCTTTAATTTCTTTTTCTTCTCTGATTGCTGTAGCTAAAACTTCCAAAACTATCTTGAATAATAGTGGTAAGAGTGGACAACGTTGTCTTGTTCCTAATCTTAGAGGAAATGGTTTTATTTTTTCACCATTGAGAACGATATTGGCTGTGGGTTTGTCATATATGGCCTTTATTCTGTTGAGGTAAGTTCCCTCTATGCCTACTTTCTGGAGGGTTTTTATCATAAATGGGTGTTGACTTTTGTTGAAAGCTTTTTCTGCATCTATAGAGATTATCATATGGTTTTTATTCTTCAGTTTGTTAATATGGTGTATCATATTGATTGATTTGCATACAATGAAGAATCCTTGCGTTCCTGGGATAAACCCAACTTGATCATGGTGAATGAATCGTTTGATGTGCTGTTGGATCCTGTTTGCTAGATTTTGTTGAGGATTTTTGCATCTATGTTCATCAGGGATAGTGGCCTGTAATTTTCTTTTTTTGTGACATCTTTGTCCGGTTTTGGTATCAGCATGATGTTAGCCTCCTCGAATGAGTTTGGGAGTGTTCCTCCCTCTGCTATATTTTGGAAGAGATTGAGAAGAATAGATGTTAGCTCTTCTCTAAATTTTTGATAGAATTCACCTGTGAAGCCATCTGGTCCTGGGTTTTTGTTTGTCGGAAGATTTTTAATCACAGTTTCAATTTCAGTGTTTATGATCAGTGTGTTTATATTTTTTATTTCTTCCTGGTTCAGTCTCGGAAGGTTGTGATTTTCTAAGAATTTGTCCCATTTCTTCCAGGTTGTCCATTTTATTGGCATATAGCTGCTTGTAGTAATATCTCATGATCCCTTGTATTTCTGCAGTGTCAGTTGTTACTTCTCCTTTTTCATTTCTAATTCTGTTGATTTGAGTCTTCTCCCTTTTTTTCTGGATGAGTCTGGCTAATGTTTTATCAATTTTGTTTATCTTCTCAAAGAACCAGCTTTTAGTTTTATTGATCTTTGCTATTGTTTCCTTCATTTCTGTTTCATTTATTTCTGAACTGATTTTTATGATTTCATTCCTTCTGCTAACTTTGTGGTTGTTTTTTGTTCTTTTTTCTCTAATTGCTTTAGGTGGAAGTTTAACTTGTTTATTTGAGCTTTTTCTTATTTCTTGAGGTAGGATTGTATTGCTGTAAACTTTGCTCTTAGAAATGTTTTTGCTGCATCCCATAGGTTTTGGGTCCTTGTGTTTTCATTGTCATTTGCTTCAAGGTATTTTTGGATTTCCTCTTTGATTTATTCAGTGATCTCTTGGTTATTTAATAGCGTATTGTTTAGTCTCCATGTGTTTGTATTTTTTACATTTTTTCCCCTGTAATTGATGTCTAGTCTCATAGCGTTGTGGTCGCAAAATATACTTGATATGATTTCAATTTTCTTGAACTCACCAAGCCTTGATTTGTGACCCAAGATTGATCTATCCTGGAGAATGTTCCATGAGCACTTGAGAAGAAAGTGTATTCTGTTGTTTTTGGATGGAATGTCCTATAAATATCAATTAAGTCCATCTTGTTTAATTTGTCGTTTAAACCTGTGTTTCCTTACTTATTTTCATTTTGGTTGATCTGTCCATTGGTGAATGTGGGTTGTTAATGTTCCCTACTATGATTATGTTACTGTCGATTTCCCCATTTATGGCCTTTAGCATTTACCTTATGTATTGAGGTGCTCCTATGTTGGGTCCATGAATATTTACAATTGTTATATCTTCTTTTGGGATTGATCACTTGATCATTATGTAGTGTCCTTTTTGTCTCTTGTAGTAGTCTTTATTTTAAAGTCTATTTTGTCTGATATGAGAATTGCTACTCCATCTTTCTTTTGATTTCCATTTGCAAGGAATATCTTTTTCCATCCCCTCACTTTCATTCTGTATGTGTCCCTATGTCTGAAGTGGGTCTATTGTAGACAGCCTATATATGGGTCTTGTTTTTGTATCCATTCAGTCAGTCTATATCTTTTGATTGGAGCATTTAATACATTTACATTTAAGGTAGTTATCGATATGTATGTTCCTATTACCATTTTCTTAATTGTTTTGGGTTTGCTTTGTTGGTCTTTTCCTTCTTTTGTATTTCCTGCCTAGAGAAGTTCCTTTAGCATTTGTTGTAAAGCTGGTTCGGTGGTGCTGAATTCTTTTAGCTTTTGCTTGTCTGTAAAGGTTTTAATTTCTCCATGGAATCTGAATGAGATCTTGCTGGTAGAGTAATCTTGATTGTAGGTTTTTCCCTTTCATCAATTTAAATATGTCCTGCCCCTCCCTCTGGCTTGCAGAGTTTCTGCTGAAAGATCATCTGTTAACCTTATGGGGATTTCCTTGTATGTTATTTGTTGCTTTTCCCTTCCTGCTTTCAATATTTTTTCTTTGTATTTAATTTTTGATAGTTTGATTAATGTGTGTCTGTGTGTTTCTCCTTGGATTTATCCTGTATGGGACTCTCTGCACTTCCTGGACTCTATTGACTATTTCCTTTCCCATGTTAGGTAAATTTTCAACTATAATCTCTTCAAATATTTCTCAGACCCTTTCTTTTCCTCGTCTTCTTCTGGGACCCCTATAATTCGAATGTTGGTGTGTTTAATGTTGTCCCAGAGGTCTCTGGCACTGTTCTCCATTCTTTTCATTCTTTTTTCTTTATTCTGCTCTGTGGTAGTTATGTCCACTATTTTATCTTCCAGGTCACTTATCCATTCTTCTGCCTCAGTTATTCTGCTATTGATTCTCTCTAGAGAATATTTAATTTCATTTATTGTGTTGTTCATCATTGTTTGTTTGCTCTTTAGTTCTTCTAGGTCCTTGTTAAATGTTTTTTGTATTTTCTACATTCTATTTCCAAGAATTTGGATCATCTTTACTATCATTACTCTGAATTATTTTCCAGGGTGACTGCCTATTTCCTCATTTGTTTGGCCTGGTGGGTTTTTACCTTGCTCCATCATCTGCTGCGTATTTCTCTGTCTTCTCATTTTGCTTAACTTTCTGTGTTTGGGGTCTCCTTTTTTCAGGCTGCAGGTTCATATCTCCTGTGGTTTTTGGTGTCAGCCTCCAGTGGGTAAGGTTGGTTCAGTGGGTTATTTAGGCTTCCTGGTCAAGGGAACTGGTGCCTGTGTTTTGGTGGATGAGTCTGGATCTTGTCTTTCTGGTGGGCAGGACTACGTCCAGTGGTGTGTTTTGGGGTGTCTCTGACCTTATTATGACTTTAGGCAGCCTCTCTGCTAATGGGTGGGTTTGTGTTCCTGTCTTGCCACTTGTTTGGCGTGGGGTGTCCATACAGGAGCTTGCTGGTCGTTGAGTGGAGCTGGGTTTTAACACTGAGACAGAGATCTCTGGAGACCTCTCACCGATTGATATTACATGGGGTTGGGTGTTCTCTGGTCGCCCAATGTCCTGAACTTAGCTCTCCCACCTCAGAGGATCCGGCCTGACACCCAGCTGGAGCACCAAGACCCTGTCAGCCACACGGCTCAGAAGAAAATGGAGAATAAAATGTAAGAAAAAATAAAATAAAATAAGGTTATTAAAATAAAAAATTTAAAAGAAATATTATTTTTTAAAAAGTAATATAAAAAAGAGAAGAGAGCAACCAAACTAATAAACAAATCCACAAATGATGACAAGCATTAAAAACTAAACAAAGATAAACATAAAATTCAGAAACTAGTCAGTAGCATACAGCAAACCCCAAGTCTATAGTTGCTCCCAAAGTCCACCACCTCAAATTTGGGATGATTCGTTGCCTATTTAGGTATTCCACAGATGCAGTGTACATCAAGTTGATTGTGTGGATTTATCTGCTGCTCCTAGGGCTACACGGAGACATTTCCCTTTCACATCTTTGTCTGCACAGATCTTGGGGTTCAGTTTTGGATTTGGCCCTGCCTCTGCATGTTGGTCACCCTCTGGTGTCTGTCTTCCACCCAGACAGGAGGCGGTTGAAGGAGCAGCTTATCAGGGGTCTCTGGCTTACTCAGGCCTGGGGGAGGGAGGGGTATGGAATGCAGGGCGAGCCTGCAGAAGCAGAGGCCAGTGTGATGTTGCAATACCTGAATCGTGCCGTGTGTTCTCCTGGGAAGTTGTCCCTGGATCACGGGACCCTAGCAGTGGCGGGCTGCACAGGCTCCCGGGAGGGGAGGTGTGGATAGTGACCCTGTGCTCGCACACAGGCTTCTTGGTGGCTGCAGTAGCAGCATTAGAGTTTCATGCCTGTCTCTGGGGTCCGTGCTGATAGCTGTGGCTTGCGCCTGTCTCTGGAGCTCGTTTAGGTGGTGCTCTGTATCCCCTCTCTAAGCGCACCAAAACAATGGTCTCTTTCTTCTCCAGCCAGTCCATATTTTTTCCTGGAGTCCCTCCTTCCTAGCTGTGGTGTCCTAGCGCCCTTCAGGCTGTGTTCATGCAGCCAACCTCAGTCCTCTCCCTGGGATACCTCCGAAGCTGGAGCCTCAGCTCCCAGTCCCCATCTGCCCCAGCAGGTGAGCAGACAAGCCTCTCAGGCTGGTGAGTGCTGGCCTGATCCTCTGTGTGGGAATCTCTCCACTTTGCCCTCTGCAACCCTGTTGCTGTGCTCTCCTCTGTTGTTCAGAAGCTTCCCCCCTCCATCCACCCCCGGTCTCCGCCAGTGAAGGGGCTTCCTAGTGTGTGGAAACTTTTCCTCCTTCACAGTTCCCTCCCAAATGTGCAGGTCCCATCCTTATTCTTTTGTCTGTGTTTTTCTTTTTCTTTTTTGCCCTACCCAGGTACATGGGGAGTTTCTTGCCTTTTGGGAAGTCTGAGGTCTTCTGCCAGGGTTCAGTAGGTGTTCTGTAGGAGTTGTTCCACATGTAGATGTATTTCTGATGTATTTGTGGGGAGGAAGGTGACCTTCACTTCTCACTCCTCTGCCATCTTGAAGGTCCTCTGTAATGCATTTCTTAAGTTGATATCTTTGCAGTGGATTGAGGTTAAGAACTAATTTTATATCTGAACCCAACTAGTCCTTGTTCTTTTTACCTTTCTCTCAATTCTTGTTTAAAATATACCAGTCCCTTCCTTTAATAATCTTTCTCTCTATTTTTGCTATATGCAATTTAATGAAATAATCTGGAATTAGTTTATATAGAAATCCCCATAGTCAGATTCAGTAATTGGTTAGGTAAAATTTGTATATATCACAGCACAGGCAACAGTTAAGCTATCTAGCATTACATAACATTAGTCATCTTTTCTCCAGCCTTTGATAACACTTTTTTTCCCTTTCTTTGAGTTCTTCTAGTAGTTGCCTACTGCTTGTTCCCAAGGCAATACAACAAGCTTAGTGTTTTATTATTGAGTCACCGCATTTCTTATACCAAAATCTGTTCCAATCATCTACTTTTGTATAAAATGACACCACAAAATGCAGTGGACTGCAGAACTAACAGTTATTTATTTTGTTTATGAATATGTAATTTGGAGCTATCTAAGTGGGAACAGGTTGGTTTTATTCCACATGACATCAGCTGGGAGGCCCAAGTTGGGCTGGATTATATGCTTCCTAGTTAAGTCACAAACTGTCAAGTTAAGCAACAGAGTTTGGCAGTAGTTAAGGATTCCAACAAGACATACTCCATATGGAAAAAACAAAAAACAAAAAACCAAACACAAAACAAAAAACAGCTGGCAAAGAACCATAGACTTGGCCAAATTCCAAAACACTTCACTGTTTATATTTTCAGGACATTGTGTAAAAAAACGGGATCTGCACCTGTATTCTCCAGCTTAGCATCTTTATCCAATAAGATAAGAAGTGAACAAAGAGTGGGAGAGTACTTATTCAAGGTTCCTGCCACACCTAGGTACTCCAACCCAGAATTCTCTGTATATAAAACACCTGAGTGGGCTTCCCTGGTGGTGCAGTGGTTGAGAATCCGCCTGCCAATACAGGGGACACGGGTTCGAGCCCTGGTCTGGGAAGATCCCACATGCCGCAGAGCAACTGGGCCCGTGAGCCACAATTACTGAGCCTGCGCGTCTGGAGCCTGTGCTCCTCAACAAGAGAGGCCACGATAGTGAGAGGTCCGTGCACCGCGATGAAGAGTGGCCCCTGCTCGCCGCAAGTAGAGAAAGCCCTGGCACAGAAACGAAGACCCAACACAGCCAAAAATAAATAAATAAATTAATTAATTAAAAAAACAAAACAAAACAAAAAAACACCTGAGTAAACATTTTCCTAAATGAGATTTTTTTAAAAACTTATTTCATAGAATGATAGGTTCTATTAAGTATCTGAAATTGTATGGAATGATGCACATATGCATTTTCCTTGGATATAAGTCCATAGAAATGTGTTTTGAGTAAATGTGTTGAGTTAATATGTAACTAAGGTCCTGCTTCCACTATACCCATATTTTCTAGGCTCTTGCCTGCCCTTTAATGTCAATATTCCTTCTCCTTTCTAGACAAGTGTCTACTTTTCACCCTAACATACTAGTTGCATTGGCTTTCCTCTTTGCTATCCCTATGTAAATCTAATTCTCCTAAGTTCCATTTATCTTTAAATCTCAGTAATGCTGATCTCAGCTTACCATATCTATAATTCCCATTTACCTTAGGATCTTATGCCATATTTTAGTGTTTCAGTTGTTTTTGTTATTTACCTAGTATGCACATATATAATTGGCACAATAAAGACATTGGATAGATATCTGTTGAATGAATGAGTTTGTCTTCCAAACTAAATTACAAGCATATTGTCACAGAACATTAAATATTGTTAGACTGAATAAAAGTAAATGAATGGATTGTGTGCATGGTGCGGGGCGCGGGTGGGAAGAGGAGATAAAGAGACAGAAAGAAGCGTGTTCTTGTGTCTTGGTAAAGGTACTTCAAATTTTTAAATGACCAGCTTTCTCCTAGAAAGAACATCAAACGCCACCATAGTATGATTCATTTTTTTCTCTTTTCCGAGACATTTAGATGAGGAAATGTCCATACGTAAAATCTGTTTTATTTTTATCCTTCGATTATACCATTTTAAATGTTAACTCTTGGTTCAATGTTGGCCATAATTTTCTGGTGACCTTTATGTCTAATTTATTAGAAATCCTTTCTTGTTTCCCTGCATCTTTGCAGGATTTATATTTCAGAATCGATCACTTCTTTCTTATCTCTGAAGTTTTATCATGTTAATATTAAGCCTGAAAATTAAACTTTAAATTTCTAAGTATTTTTCAATATTTGTTTTTGTTTCTAAATATAAATAATTATTTTAGTCAGCTTGGGCTGCTATAATAAAGTTCCATACGCTGGGTGCTTTAAACAGCAGACATTTACTTCTCACTGGTCTGGAGGCCGGGAAGTCCAAGATCAAGGTGTCAGCAGATTCATTTTCTGATGATAGCCCCTTCCTGGCTTGTAGGTTGGGGGACTTCTCACTGTGTCCTCACATGGCAGAGAGAGCTGAGAGTCCTGGTGTATTCTTACATAAGGACACAAATCTCATCATGGGTGCTCCACCCCCATGACCTCATCTAAATCTAATGACCTTTGAAAGGCCCCACCTCCTAATAACATCACTTTGGGGGTTAGGATTCAAGATATGAATTTTGGGGGGACACAATCATCCAATCCATAAGAATAATTTAGATTGATTTATAGAGAAGGAAACTATTAGTGGAAGAATAACTAAAATACATAAAGGGAAGTTGAATATTTAAAGGGTAGGACATGGGTCTAATAGTTAATATCACTGTTAGTTCAGCCACTAATGATCTTCCGGTGCTATATCATCTTTGTAGGTTTGAAGAGGTGAGTCAACATACCTCAACACTCCTCTGCAACAGCGGTAATAATGGCTGTTTCTTTCCTCTTGGAAGTTTGACTGTACACAAGCCCTTCTCTAAAAACACATTTGTTACACTAATTACATCTGTCAACATGTGGCTCAGCTCACTGGACAGATGTTCCCTATGGCAATATTGGGTAGGCTCTAGAAGGACAACTAAAATTTCTCTTCCTCTCTTTTCTCTTTGTTTCAAAACTGAACTAGAGAATGTCAAAGCTCAGACTTTTAAAGCTGCTGCTTATGAACCTGATCTTGATCAGGAAACCCTCAAATCAGAAATGTTGATAACGTCATGTGATAAAAGTGAGTCATAGACAGCTAAGGGAATATGAGAATGTGAACAAAAGGTAAGAATATTTCTGTGTTAGTTTTGACAATGGAAGCATAAGATTATTTCTTTGAAAGTTATTTCTGGGTCTGCTCATGTCAATAAGCAATGCATCTTTCCAGTACTGGGTACAGAGAAGGCACACAATATTTTGTCAGTGACGTTGTAGTTATTTCCAAAGGGATGAATAAAAGCAATTGCACAAGGTATTATTTTCAGTAATAATAAAATATACATGCACACAGCATGTGCATATTGTTTGATAGGAAAAGAGGATAATTAGTCAATTAGAACCCATTTTATATTTAACACTGTTGGGCAAAGACTGACAGTGTAAATTGTTCTACTAAAGAATAATAAGAAAACACAAGTAGCTTCTATTTCGGCCTAAACATCATATTATTTTCTGGTGTACTAGTCAAATATCCCAAATCGTTTTTATTAACATCTTCCTGAACACATTGTATTTCTTAACATTTAATAATGTCAAGACTTTTCACTCTAGGGTTTGATTTTGCCACACAATAGAAAATTCCTAAGGCAATCTGTGATTCCCATCCATTAGTCTAATGGATTGTAGCTGCTGTGAAATGTGGGCATGTCATTTTTTGATAATGAAGTCTAGTAACACATAGAATATAAAGACAAATAAACTGAAAAATGAATATGTAACTCACATAAATGATTATTTTTAATAAAAACCTAGGGTTTTTTAAAATAAAATCTTATTAATTATGCATGGCCAATAGAACTTTTAAAACATTAACTTCTAATACATATGAATACATGCTTTATAAAAAACTCACTAGGGTGAATGATTTTGTTTTAAAAGTCATGTTTTATCAATATTTTTTTATTTCCTTCCTTTCAATTTCTGCTTTCATAAATCTATTATAATTATTGCCTTTGCTTATTTATTACTTCATTTTTCATTATAGATTTTTTTCCCCAGAGCACGTCATGCTACCAAATGGTTGAAGTTTTCTCAGGAGAGCCCACATGCTCATAGGTAGAGTGATACCTGATATCACAGCAGGACTGCTAGAGTAGATGACTTTTTCAGAGTCCTCAGTATCATTTCAAGAAAAGCAAATACATTTTCCCTAAATCCTTTTTCTGGAGTTAAAAAAGGACAACTTATATGTTTTGTATTACATCTGTTTTTTTATGATCTGAAAAGTGAAATTCTCTCTCTTGGTTGAAGAATGAAGAGGAAATGCAAAGTACAAATCCACCAGTTCTAGCCTCTAACGGACTATCCCATTAAGAAAAGAGCTCAAGCACAGGGAACTCTACTTAATACTCTGTAATGACCTATATGGGAAAAGAATCTAAAAAAGAGTGTGTATATGTATATGTATAACTGATTCACTTTGCTGTACAGCAGAAACTAACACAACTTTGTACATCAGCTATACTCCAATAATAAGTAATTTTTAAAAAAGAGCTCAAATAAACACTAAATCTTAGATTTACTCATTAGAAAATGATCTCCTTAAAATAAATTTTCTTCCTTTTCTATAAAACTTAATCACCCTAATTGTAGTTAAAGGTTACTGCATGATATTAGATAACTGAAAGTGCCTTTATCTTCTCCATGTTTATTAAATTATATAGATTATTTTCATTGTTTACTCTGAGTTTTCATTCTAAACAAGTATGTATCAATATCAATAAATATCAACACACATTTGCATTGTTTATGGAGAAGAAATGTACTACCCTGTATGTTTACAAATGTTTATATATACACAGAGAGAAGAAAGAAGGGAGAGGGAAGAGGGAAAAGAAAGGATGAGGAGCACAGGCCTTGAGATGCAGAGGATATTTACAAATATAGTCTTCCCAGAGATTTACACACAGACATGTACTAGATTCCTGGATCAGAGAGGAATGGTGTGAGAAAATAGGGCTCAATAAACCTACCTAATGAAAAGAGCATTAGCAGCATCTACCTTCCTTGAAGAAACAGAGATGGGAGAGTGAGATGGGATATTTTGGGAGACACCAAATGTCTTTATCCTATGAAGTGCCCAGATGAGGCTATCCAAGGATTCTCAGAGACCAACTCCCCAGATAAGAAACATGCATTTATGGTGACATTTTGGCTCCAAGGCTGACTTCTTAAGAGAGGTCTTTGGATGTCTGAATTCTGGGATAAGAATGAAAACCAGTAACAGAAATGTGTCCTCCATCACCACCTGGGATGAGTGATGCTGAGGTGACTCTCAGATGTGACTTGGCATCACTGGACCATTTCAGTCCTCAGGCAGTGACAGAGTAGCAAGCATATTTGTTGAGACTCACATTCCTTCTCAGAGAAGGAGGATATATAGCTTTGGGGGACAGCGGGTCTTCCAGCATCCAGCAGCAGGGGTGGATGGAGTGGCACGGGTAGGCTGGAGGGGAGCTCAGGTGAGCCAGCTTGGCCAGCTGTCTGGCTAGAGAGTGCAGGTGATGTACATAGAGGCCTTTCCCTGCAGTGGCTCTTGGGTGTCAATGAGACTGGTTCTTCTCATCCTTCCTCCAAGAAGCCTAGAAATGATCTCATCCTTTGTTTCCAGGTTCTAGGGAGGGGAGACAGTAAGAAGTATCTTTATCCACATTCCTACCCGGCTCTGTCCCTGGTGTCACATATCTGAGAAGAAAGACCCCACAGAGTCCTCCAACCTCTTCCAAGGGCAAATGGTCAGAAGACACCGGTGAAAATGAGCAACACCTGAGAGGAAAGGATTTAAGGTGGAGTTTGAGTTCATCTATACCAGGATTTCCTCACTCTGAAATACATGGGCAGTCACCCCAAGTAGCCGCAAGGTCACAGGGAGAAATGTCTCATGATACAGCAGCCCAGGCACTGCCCTACCTCCATGGCCAGTGAGTGTGGGAATGTGGCTGGCATGCATTGTTCAACAGAACTGCTTTGTGTGATTCTAACCAGGCTCTGTTAGAATCATGGCATATTTCTTGGAGCTCTTTAAGGAGTATAAAAAATGCACATCAGAAACTTGGGGTGTTCTCTCAATGAGCCATTCCAGAGGGAGTCAGGGCTGTCAGAGCAGATAAAATTACTAGAGAATGGATTGAATTTCTCGCTGTTCATGTGAATATACTGAGAAACTAGAGACATGTATAGTGTCAAACATAAGTTATTCCCTTCAACTTCTTCCCAAAATTGCAAATACAGGATGATTGCAACTTGTGTAAACTAATGAAAAGTAACTAATTATGTGTATTTGTGGTTTTCTTAGTGGTGTCTGCATCTGTATGTGCCTGCTAAGTTTTCCTAAAAATGTTTGTCATTTTACAGCTTGGGATCATTTTATACTGTAAGAATTTTGCAATCCCTTTCTTAGAAAAAAACAATTTCAAAATAGGCTGTTTCAACTGTAGATATTCAATGATATCTAAAGTAAACAATATTTTCAAATTAGCCAAATAAAGCATTTTAAATCCTAACACCATCCTCTTCTACACATTCTTGTCTCAAATATGGTTATTAAGGTTTTGCAAAACCAAAATAAGTACATGACATTCTACTAGGAAAAATCAGTTTCCAATAAACTGTAAGACAGTACTACAATTTATAGAGTATGACTTTTATTGTTGTGCAGCTTTATTAAGATATATGTAATGAGACTGGTCCTCACTTTCTGGACATGAGGTTAGAAATGGGCTTGAACTTGGAGTGTAGTTTCTAGACAGGAACAAATGAGGAGGGCCCTTCTTCAATTTCCTCACTGGGTCTGCCTCTGGAACTACATACCAGAGACAGACCTAAAGATGAATGGTGTTGAGTATCTCTTCATATGCTTAATGTCACTCTTATATTCTTCTTAAATGAAACATCTATTCAAATCTTTTCACATCTCATAAAATTCACAATTTTAAATGCATAGTTCAATTTTAGTATATTCAAAATTGTGCAGTCATTACCACTACCTAATTTTAGATTATTTTCATCACTTCAGAAAGAAACCCATTAGCATTCACTTCCTAATCTCCCTCTCTCCTGCCCATGACAACCACTAATATACTTTCTGTCTCTACGAATTTGCCAACTTTGGGTATTTCAAATGAATAGAATCATACAGTATGTATCCTTTTGTGGCTGACTTCTTTCCCTTAGCATAATGTTTTCAAGGTTCATCTATGTTCTAGTATGTATCATTACTTCATTCCTTTTCATTGATGAATGTTATTCATTTATAAGATTGTATAGATATACAACATTTGTTTATCAATTTCTCTTAAGTATATTTCTAGAGGAAGAATCATATGGTGACTATGTTTATCTTTTTGAGAAAATTCCAAATTATTTGCTAAATTAGGTGCATAATCATTTCACCAATGATGAATGAGGTTCCAATTGCTCCACATTCTCAACACTTGTGCTCTTTTTTTTTTTTTTTTTTAACTACCTTGATGGATATAAAGTTGTATCTCATTATATATATATATATATATATATATATATATATATATAAAATTGTATGATTTCACTTGTATGTGGAATCTAAAAAACAAAACAAACAAAACAGATACAGACTAATAGATACAGAGAAACAGGTGGTTGCTAGAGGGGAAGGTACATCGAAATAGGTGAAAGGGATCCAGAGGTACAAACTTCCGGTTATAAAATAAATAAGTCATGGGGATGTAATATATAGCCCAGAGAATATAGTCAGTAATATTGTAATAATTTTGTATGGTGACTGATTGTTACTAGACTCATCATAGTGATCAATTTCTAATGTATATAAATGTCAAATCACTATGTTGCACACCTGAAACTAATATATTATATGTCAACTATACTTCAATTTAAAAATTTAATATAAAAAGTGGAAGTCAAAAAATTGTTTTAAAAGAAATGACTAAGACTGTTAGAAGCTCCCACTTTGGTACACTTCCCCACAGCACAGGGTATATACCTTCGTAGGTCACAACAAATAGTTTTAACCAGAAAAGTGTAATCAAGCATACCAAAAACTGGTTTTATTGCTTTTGTTGGTCTGAACTTAGGATATTAACTTATTTTGGAGATTTGACACAGATCCATTTGCTATAGCAAATTCAGACGTAAACACCCTAATCCACGTATATTTTCTTCTCCCCTGTAAGTGGGAGAAGTCCCATGTGGCCAGGTCTGGACTTACAGACAGACACCAAGAGTTTCCTAGATGCCTGAGTGTCACCATCCAAGCCCCCTCAAAAGTCTCCCCTACCCTGGTTCAGCAGAACCTGAAATTACACAATTTACAATTCATTGACCTCTGATAAAAGCAAGTCACGTCCCAAAGAGAGCTGCAAACAAAAGCATCCCTGAGCCAGATTCCTTGTTGTTGCTGGTCTCTGGTTACACCCAAGGCATAAAAACGGAGGAAATACGGTCTTCAAAGCTAGTGCATCCCCACTTTTGTCTGTCTCCAGTGGAATCCTCCCCACTCCATCCTCTCCATGAGATACTCTCTGGGAGTTCAAAAACAAAAATGCTGCCGGGGATTTTCAGGTTACACACGATAGACGATAGATAGATGATAGATCGATAGATCCATCCAAAGTAACTTATAGGTCCCAGGCCCATGTTACTCACCTTGGCAAGGGTTTAAAGCGTTAAACAATTCCTCTCAAGTATGCCCTGTTGTGAATCCCCTTTCCTGTTCTCATAATATTTTTGATTTGCATTTCCCTAAAGATTAATGATGTTGAATATCTTTTCATGTGTTTATTAGCCTTTTTATTGTCTTCCTTGGAGTTATGTCTATTCAAATCTTTTAACCATTTTTAAATTTTTGTTTGTATTTTAATTGTTGAGTTATGAGTTATTTATAGTGTAGATATCAGACCCTTACCAAATTATTTGTCTATTAAGATTATCATGTAATTTTGTTCTTTGTTCTATCAATATGGTGCATACTTGGTTTTTAATTGAATCACCCTTGTTACATGAGAGTAATTTCTTATATACTGTTTACCTTAAAATCAAAGAAGATGTATCTGTATCAGCAGAAAAGTATCTGTCATCTAGTTTTATTTTTATACAGCATTACACCAGTATAATTTATATAGTTTTTTATTCAACCAAATAATATTGATTTCCTATTACACTCTTGGACATAAGGAAATCTAAATGCATAACATTATTTTCAAAGCCTTCACAATGGCAAAGGAAGAAACATGACAATTGTAGTATACTTTTTGTCATTTACATGTGACTTGAGCATTACATACCCAAATACGCCTTCTGAAAATTCTACCAGAAAAATGTATAAGCAAGTTTGTCTTTTTTTTTCCCCTTCTTAATTTGTTTAAAAAGTATAGCCTATGATGCCTTGGAATATTGAAGAAAATCCAAGAAAATAGAACAAATGTGATAATACATATTTTCTTCCCTGGTAAACTTTTACCCAAGTAACTCAAATGTAAACCAGAGAAAAGTAGCTAAGCTGTTTTCTCCATATTAATGTTGAAGTGGTTTGGTTACTTAGCAGATGTTAAGATGGGTTAGAACTGTAAGAAGGAGACACACTCATGAAGGGTAAAGAGGAGAGGGAGCAGGTGTAGTTAGGGAGAGCCTTACGACTAGAGAGCACATCTTAAGGATGAGGACATGTGAAAGGAGGGCAATAAAAAAGGATTATTAAGTAGAAAATGTTTCCAGTTGTAATACAGCTCCGAAAACATCTCCGCTAAGCATATGCGAAGGCCCACAGCAAAGACATCCCCTTAGATGGGTCCACCATTGAGTAAGAATAACCCAAATGTAGTAACCCTCGCATGCTCAACCACTGGCTGGGAGCTTATAACATGCAAAACTGTCTATCTGCTAAAAGATAACATAGGAGGAAATCTATGTGGATTTGTGTATAGTGATACATTTTTATATAAAAATACAAAAGCACATGCATAAAAAAAAACTGACAAACTGGACTTTATATTAAAATCTTCTGCTCTGTAAAAGACACTAACAGAGAAAAAAACAAAAGCAAAAGCAAAAACCAAGCCACATTCTTGAGAAAACTATTTGCAGAACACAAACCTGATAAATAACTTGTATCCAAAACTTACAAGGAACTCTTAATATTCAGCAATAAGAAAACAAACAAAAATCTTTAAATCGGCAAAAGATAAAACAGACACCTCACCAAGTAAGACATATGGATATCAAATAAGCATGGAATAATGTTATTTGTCATTAGAAAATCGCAAATTAATACAAAAATGAGACACCACTATATACACATTTTAATGGATAAAACCTGAAAAAAGAAACACCTGACAATATTGAATGCTGGCGAGGATGTGGAGCAACAGGAATTCTCATTATTGCTGGTTGGAATGTAAAATGTACAGTCACTTTTTAAGATAGTATGGAAGTTTCTTACAAAACTAAGCATAGTCTTACTGTACGATACATCAACAGTGCCCCTAGATATTTACCCAATTGATTTGAAAACTTATACAAATATCTGCATGTGAATGTGTATAACTTTGTTTATAATCTCCAAAACGTAAAACTAACCAAGATAACTTTGCATAGGTTGAATGGATAAAGAAACTGACACATATATGCAAAGGGATATTTTCAACAAAAAAAAGAAATGAGCTATTACCTTATGAAAAAACACTATGATTGTTAATAAATGATGCCAGTCTGAAAAGGCAATATACTGTATGAATCCAGTCATATGTCATTCAGGGAAAGGCAAAACTACAGAGACAGTGAAAGGATCAGTTGTTGCCAGGAGGTAAGTGGAAGGGGGAAAAGGGTTGAATAGGTAAAACATAGGGGATACTTTTAGGGTGCTGAAACTATTCTGTAAAATACTGAATGATAATTGCAGGCACTATGCATTTTTAAAATCCGTAGAATTTTATAGTACAGTGAACCTTAATGTGTGCAAATTAAAAAAAAAAATCATTTATGCTATGAAGAGATCCCAGGAATGATTACAGACCATGGCAAGAGAATCCAGCTTTATTAAAAAATACATGAAATAACTTCACAAATGAAGATGGGGTAAAAGGTGCCGACCTAAGCAACTTTGGAAATTAGTAGTCTATAAGACCCTATAGTTCCCCCAGAGGTATGGTTTACAATTCCTATGCTGCTGTACTTCTTACAGGAATTAAACAATTAAGACAGTGAATAGCAGATGGTGGGAGCCAGGTTTTTCAGAGGATGGAGTGAGATTTTACAGAAGAGCAATGGAAGAAGTTTAGAATGATCTGTGGGCAGTGTATTCGAGTTGGAGACATTAGTAAGAACTCATGTTCAACTTAATATAGATAAACGCGATTACGCATAGAAACATTTACATATATGTAAACATACAAGGGTTGGTATACACACACATATTTAATTTCTCTGTCAGCTAGAAGTGCCTAAAAATATGATATCTCACTAACACTGAGTACAACTAGTGCCGGAACATGTTCCCACCCCCGACCCTAGGGTTATTGCTCTATTAAAAAAAAAATTAACAGCTTTATTGAAATATAATTGGTATACAAAGAACTGCACATATTTAATATGTACAATTTGTTGAGTTCAGACTTACGCAAACACCCGTGATACTGTGTTTCTTTGTTTATAGTCCATCTGTCAATGTCTGCCTTTGGATTGCAGTTTTGGGGTTTTTTTTTTTAAATGCATTTTTTAAAAATTGAAGTATAGGTTTACAATGTTGTGTTAGTTTCAAGTGTACAGCACAGTGATTCACTTATACATACATACATATATATTCTTTTTCAGACTCTTTCCCCTTATAAGTTATTATAAAATATTGAGTATAGTTCCCTGTGCTATGCAGTAGGTCTTGGTCGGTTAACTATTTTATATATAGCAGTGTGTATAGAGTGTTCTCCACCTCTATTCCATTCCTATAATTTCACTACAGAGGTAACCTACTACCTTGGTAACCGTAAGATTGTTTTCTATGTCAGAACATAGTTTTTGATATCATTATCCAATAAAAGGAACGAATGCTCCTTGGAGAAATGGCCAAATCTAGAACTTGGCCAGGAAATGTACAAGGTGAGTCTGAAGCATCTTATATTACCTTAAAGTAAAGAAGTTCTTAAAAAAAAAAACCTCACATCGATGTGAGGGGGATGGGTGGGACCAGAGGCACGTGAAAGTGTTTCCAATGGTCAGAGCTGGAACAATCTGAGCAATAAAGTAAATAAAGTGATATCGGAGTACAACCCAAAGTATAAAAATAAACATCCATTTATGCTAATATAAATACATGATTGAATAAATAAATAAGAGAGAAGAGAAAAAGCTAAATCTCCCATGCAATAGGAGTATAGATACTCTGCCATCAAGGAGAAGTATAACTGCCAGTTCTTAAGTGTGGGGTATGCTTTGTCACTTCCATCCAAAGATTACAGCATGAAAGGAGGGGAAAAAAAAAAAAGAGTAACTTTATAGTGGAGAAAGCTGACAACCACTATTTCAGCTAGGTTACCAAGGTCAGCATTAACAGTCATAAGTCATATCGATAATAAGAAATATGGCACATTACTTCTGTGATCTTCCTCCCCAAACCCCAAAGCGTCAGTCTAATCATGAGAAGAATATTAGACAAATTCCAAGGGAGAGGATCCTGTAATATACCTAGCCAGTATTGCTCAAAACTCTCAAGGTGATGAAAAACAAGGGAAGACAAAGAGACTGTCACAGCCAAGATGAGCCTAAGGAAACCTGAAAAGTAAATGTTATGTGGTGTCTTAGGCCGGATCTTGGAATAGAAAAAAATGGCATTATGTAAAAACTAGGTAAATCTGAATAAACTGTGGACTTTACTGAATAATAAAGTATCAGTACTGGTTCATTAATGTTAACAAATATACCATACTAATGTAAAATGTAATATTAAGGGAAACTGTGTACAGAAAGGGGTAGGGAGTATATATGAGAATTCTATATTATCTTCTCAATCTTTCTCTAAAACTAAAGTTGTTCTAAAAATAATGTCTAAGGGCTAAATAGAGAGAGAGGAAAAAAAAAAAAAAACCATGAATATAATGGGGGAAAAAACTTCCATTTAACAACAATTAAGGAATAATTTTCTTTTTGTATTTCTTTTATAATGAGAAGGATTGGGGGTATTTTAAATAAATTATATCCTTGGGCCTTGAAAAAATCAGGTGCCTTTACTTTCTTATGATAAACATAGTATATAATGTAGAATGAGATGTGTTACAAAGGATGACTGACCCTCTTTAGGCTTGGGAGGATATGGTTTTGGACACCCCCAAATAATTTCATAGACCTACCCATCTACATACATATCAAGTTCCACCAGCTTTAGTAGATACAGCTAAACTGTATCCAAATCTTAACTCTTACATCATTTCATTGGACCTCCAAAACAATTTCATGAAGTGAAAAAGGCAGGTAGTTTTGCCCGCACTTTATATTTGGAAAACAAAAACGATTCCTGAATGAGTAAGTGGTTTTTCTCCACCCACATTGGTAATAAGCAAACCTAGGAGTAAACCCCAAGATCTGGCAACCTTATATAGTTAAAGCAATATTGCAGTAGCAGCTATAGACGTTGAGCTGCTGTTGCAGAAGCAGAATTGGTATCAACATATCTTAGATGTGAAAAAAAGTAAATGTTGCTAATTCTCTGTTTTAGAACATCCTCAATCTTTTTTGTGTGGTATTGAAACAATGCAGTAGAGTAACAAATCTGCCATGACTGTGTCTTGGCGTATTTTCTCCAATCATCATCACACAGATAGGGGATTTATTCTGACTGTGATAGCAGGTAATGTATTATGTTGAGGCTAGAGAGAGAGACAGCTGAAAAGGAGTTTTGAAATGGAAATTGTGGCATTAACTGTGGGAGCAATGATCTTATGCAGAAACCAGGTGGTGACAGGTTAACATTCAGACAGCTGAAAGTCCTGCAGTGGAGTCAGTTTTGTTGTTTTTGTTTATGTTTTTCCTACCAGAAAAATTAGCTTAAATAACTCAAACCTCTTTTTTATTCCCTGCCAGATTTGTGCTCTGTACAAAAATAAGTATTAAAAGACTTTCTCTACTGGGTAATGCAGTCCTGTGTATATTGATTTCCTTTCAAGATGCTGAAATTGTTTTAGCCATTTCAAGTTTTTATAAACCATAATGATCATTTAACATGGCCAAATGATAATAAGGGCCCAATGCAACTATGATTATAAAGATTTATGCCAATAATAGAATAACTATTTGTTTTGGGAGAATTCCTTAAAACTGACTTTCTATATAGCTTTCAGGCAGCATGGATGCTACAACAATATTAATTTTCTTTAGACGTTTAGTCTATTTGCCTAGAATTTTATTGCCAGCTCTTCTGTTAAATATTTTATTGGAGAAGGTCTTTGTCTGTTATTCCCTAAATTTACTCTTTGAAGTGCTACATTAACACCTATTTTGTTAGCTTTTTCATGTAAACCTTGCAGATATAGTCTGAGAAAAGGCAGATGAATGAGAGATTTAGATAGTTGTAGTTTAAGTATTTTAATTATTTGAATTATGAGTTCAGTACTAGAAGGAAACTTTGATTCATCTAATCTAACCAATGTGGCCAAATGAAACTCAAAGTGATTTCATAGATTATTTCTTCACTAATTCCAGCAAAGGTGAGGTTCTAAAACCTGACAACCTACGCATGTCCCTGACTCATTAGGAAGAGGATGAGAAAAAGCCAAGGTAATAAATGACCTGGTAGGAGACTTCAATGTTGTCAGAAACAGCCTACAAGTAGTAACATAATCACAGCTCACCTGACAGAAGGGATACCTGTTAAAACTTGGTCAATATATTACTTTAAGGGAGCATTACACTTTTAGAATTTATGGAATCTTCTACTTTAATTCAAGTGGAAACTTAGGTTTATAGGTATAGTAAAAGAGCTGATTTCCTGTATACTTCTTAACCTGGCTTCTCTTTTTCCCTTCTGATTTCTAGTTTCTAGTGATGGTATTTTAAGATAGCTAAACATTCTGTTTCCTTTCTGCACTTAGGAATGGCAAAGCTTTTTTCTTTTTTCATAAGTTGTCATCTTTTAGCTCTGCTTCACTTAAACATAAAACATATAATTTAATTGAACTTTTTATTTGAGCTCCCTCCTTCCCCTTCAGTTTCTTACCTCTGGAACTTTTATATCTGCTAATTGTAAGACCACAATTAGACTTATACTGATGGACTGTCTCCTAACTACCGTTATTGTTTCTGCAGTTGGCTCACATTTAATGTTCTGTATCTTCAAACGAAGAATTCACTGTTATCTTTTCAGCAACATTTAAAATATTTGAAGATATCCTTGATAATTTAATATTTTATTTCTATGAATATTGACAAAAGACATTGCCTGTTGCTGAGTTTTTAGTTTTTTTATGAAATACATATGTTAGGAGTTAAAAAAAGAGAATTGTCTTTTTAATACTTGTTTCCTATTTATTTTAACAGTAAAAGAAAATGATCATTTTTGCTCTACATGGTCAGAGGCTAAACTATTTGTTTTTCAAGCTGCTTCATGATAAGTTTTTAGAATTACATCTTGATAAGTAATAAAATTGTGGTCTAGAGTCAAAATATACATACACACACACACACACATGTTCCATCAAAGTTTGTCTGGCAAAGCCATTTGGCAAAAACCTGCTGCTTCCTACTTATGCTTTCAGTTTGCACATCCATGGTGAAGTTGTGTGTTAAAGAAGTATTAATTTAAAATAACATGAAGTCAAGTTAGGTGCATTTTTGAAAAGTCTTATGCTAAGTGATCAGCCAGATGGAGAGGATTTACTTTTCCAAAAATGGCTATATATGCAATGAGATATTTCTGTGAGACATGAGTACATAATTTTAGAGGTGATACTGAAAAGCACTGAGTGATTTATATATTGAAGAAGGTTCAGTACATAAAAACAACATTTTCAAATTAGAGAATCATATAAAGCTTCTTTAGTGTGAGAAAATATGAGCGAAATGTAAGTATGGAAATGAGAATTTAAACAAATTACTATGGTCCTGTCTCATGAATTAAAAACTGGACTACATACCAAATCGATTCAGGAAATTAACTTGGCAACAAAATCAAATTAATATTCTTTTAGATTGTCTTGTTTAGATTTTGATGGGAAAATGTGTGTGTTCTGAGCCCTATAAGTATTGTACCTAGTTGATTATTTTTTCTTTACATATTAACATGCTGAAGAGGATTAATATTAGACTCCTTAAGGATAGCCTTTTTCAATGTAAAACATAAGGCATACCAAGTAATGATAAAAGGGTATGTTAATTAAATCTTAATCCAATTTAGATAGATAGAAAGATAGCATTAGCTGTATGATCTCATGGGGAGGGGAAACACAGTTTATCTACAATATGCAGAGCATGATTCTATTATTGTAAAAAGTTGCTCTTTAATTATGTATATAATTACACATTTATATATACAGATCTTTTAAGAGAAAAGCTACACATTGCATACTGGGAGAATGGGAGTTACGTCATTTTTTCATTTTTCTTATCTAGCTATTTCATGTTTTCCTCAATAAACTTGTATAACTTGTAAATTATGGAAATACTGAAAGAGATATCCACTTACTAACCATTCTCAAAAAAATATGTTTCTCTTAGCAACATTGTGCCACCTTAATCTGCTTTGTGGCAGTGATTTTATAATCCCTCTTCCTCATCAGGAAGAAAAGAGCTTTCAGTTTAAGCCTAACACCGTTAAGTTTAAAGGTTATTAGGAAGGTACTCACACATTGTAATGAAGTTTGTGCTTCCATGTTTCATTTCTTCTCAGCATACATTTCCTTTACCTGCCATATTCATGTGGAAAAGGCTACAGAAGCAAGGCATATATGCAAGACAGTCTTGTTAGGGAACTGTTGACCAAACCACCGCCTTGGCCAGACCCGCTTGCCTGAGTTGTCTCACAACAGGAGGTCCCAATAAGGAACGTGGTGCTGCCCCCAAAAACTAACCAGTAGAATTCAGGAGGGACCAAAAGAGGGAGGAGATGACAACATTCCAGAGTCCTTCTCACTGGAATCCACCTTGGCTGAGAGATGCGTGCACCACCAGGAAGGACCCTGAGTCAGACTATGGGTCAAGCAAGATGATTGGCCAGAGACAACCCAGAAACTAACCCCGTTACCATAAAACCCAAGACTGGGAGCCACATGGCAGAGAAGTTCTCCTGGGTTCCCTTACCCTGCTGCTCTCTGCCCAGGTGCCCCTTCCCAATAAAGTGTCTTTCTTTGTCAACACGTGTGTCTCCTTACACAATTCATTTCCAAGTGTGAGACTATAACACACTCTTGGGCCCTGGAAGGTGTCCTCCTTCCTGCAACAGTCTGATTTTAATTTTATAATTATGTCCACACATGCTGTAAGTTTAGGATTTCATCATCTGTATTGTTTGAGGAATCTATTGTAGAATATTCTATGAGTGATTCTGTCAACTCTGGATGGGAGAGGAGACATGATTATACCAAGGTTAAGTAATTCAGTATTCATCTATATTTGACTCTTATTCCATAAATGTTTGTCATTTTTCTTAGAAGATGTAACTGTCTCCTTAGGTTTAGTTAATATTGACACTGAAACAGTCACCAAGTATTGCCAAGAGAAGGTGACTTAGTAATGTATGTTATAATGATAAAGAGTCAACTAGATACTAAATGTGTATAGATAACTCATACATAGATATATTAGTAATTTTAAGAGCAGGCATCATTGACATAACATGAGTTGAAATTTACTTTGAAAAAAGTTTATAGTATTCCTTTTTGGAAAATAAATTGGGTGTTTTTTATTCAAAATGATAGACTATGCTGTAAATCACTCTTGAAGTACAGATCTTTAACTTTAACATTGTATCATTTTCTGTACCCCAAACTTAACATGAATTCATTATTTTACAGTTCATTAGATCAGAAGTCTGGTACAGGTCTCACAGGACAAAAAACAAGGTATAGCCTGGCTGTACCTCTAGGAGAGAATTTGATTCCTTGTTTACTTGGGTTGTTGACAGAATTCAGTTCCTTGTGGATTGACTCCCAGTTTCCCCACTGGCTCTCAGAAACCACCCATATTCTTTGTCTTATGATCCACTTACTCAGTCTTCAAAGCCAACAGAGCAGGTCAAATTTCTCTCACATTTCAAGGTGTCTCTTCTTTGAATCTCTCTGATGCTTCCTCTCTTCTCTCCTACTTTCATGGTGTCATGTGACTACACTGGGCCCACCCAGATAATCCAGGGTGATCTCCCCATCTCTCAGTCATATCTGAAAAACTCTTTCTGCCATGTAATGTAACATATTCACAGGTTCTGGGGATTAGAATGTGGACTTCTTTGGGGGAGTATTATTTTGCCTATTGTAATCTATATTATTTTTCTAGAAAATGATCTCCAAAATAATTTCTAACTTTGCCATGGTAAAAAAGATGAGAATTAAATTTCCATATAATTAATTCAATACCAAGACCTCTCTTCATTTGATCTATTAAAATCAAACTTTGCTCATAAGTTACATAAAAATCTGTATAAAGCTAATGGTGGAGATAGTTACTCTTATACATGGTAACTTTGATCATCATAAATTACTACCGAATAATGGAAATCTTATTGACCTGAATTTCAGGAAAATTATTTCTTACAAGTAAGTCAACTAGAAGAGGACACAGAGGAAAACAAGCAATGAAAATGGATCATCATAGGATCTCAGACTTTAGGAGTTAGTATTGATTAATAATTTCACCATTTGAAAACAAAGAAATAAATAAGACACTTAAATAACTGTTAGGTGTTTGGAGAAAGTATAGAGGCTAGTTGGAGTTATAGGGGAAGGCAGAAAAGACCTAGAGATTCTAAAGAAATAT
Source organism: Balaenoptera ricei (assembly GCF_028023285.1). Classification (NCBI taxonomy): domain Eukaryota; kingdom Metazoa; phylum Chordata; class Mammalia; order Artiodactyla; family Balaenopteridae; genus Balaenoptera; species Balaenoptera ricei. The sequence continues at coordinate 141,010,993 of NC_082642.1, forward strand.
ATAGACCATGTATTTTGAAATCAATCAAGATTAATAATGAATTAAATGAGTCATATACCAAATCAATGAGTTACCATTCATTGGGTATTAATACATATATTTATATACATATGCAGAACTGTATGTTTGTGTGTGTTCATACATATAATTTTATATTTTAACTATATACAAAATATGAGAAGTATATAAGCATGTTAATACACACTAGATATTAACACTGTGCTAATTGCTAGTAATGTGTGTTCACATTGGTAAAATTAGGTTCAAATTCTATATAGGTGATAGTTTTCCAAGGTTATTAGAAAGATAATAAGCCATAATATTGTATATACATAAATAATTTTAACCTTTTGAAGGTACAGAGGTATACAGATATGTGTGTACATACATGTTTGTATACATACATGTGTGTATACATATATATGTGCACATATTTATATTTATCCTTCATGGAATCAAGGATATTGGTGATCTTATATGTCCAAGTGGTTATATGAGTCAGTGATTTTAGTAAGAATTAAAGTAATATTTCCCAAATGAACATTAAAAACACCTGATTCTTAACCATTCAAGTCATCTCTCCTGATAAGTTCTCTAAAGGAGAGTTACACCTCAGAAATAATGATAAAAAGGAAGGAAGTAACATTTTACTATTATGTATCTTTTATCCTAAAGTCCAATGTAGGTACCCTTGGTGTATTAAGCTAAACCAGCAGGCTTTTCCTAAATTTCTTAAATTTCCTTTCTAAAGTGATTAATACTATATGACTTCTGACCCATTGCCCACATTGTAGTCTTATATTTCAAATCATTATAGAAAAAATGTTCAATATGGTACCTACACAATCTCCAACAGAAGGCATTTAGTAAAAGATAGTTCATGAAGACAGCATAACTTATTTGTCATTGAACTAAAAAATAGGTTAATTGGACTCTCATAAATCACATGTGTTTTCCACTTTGGCAGAGAAGTCACCATGCTATATGTGAAATATCAATAAAGATTTATTCATAGGGAGTCAACTCTTTTAACATGCAATACTAAATCTGGTAGATCAAAATAATGATTTAAGCTAATAAATAGTAAGATAAATATAATTGTATAAATCAATAAATGCTGTTTTTACCTTGTTTTTGTAAAAATATAGAGCCCATTCAAATTGGATCTAAAAAACCCTGGTCATTACTATTGTGAATATAACTCAATTCATGAATGATATGGAAAAAATTTTAATTTAATATATCATTTGATTTTAGATTTCACAACTTCTTTAGACTTTTCTAAATAATACTTGAAACTAAAAGTAATATTGATGACAACTTTCTATATGCATCTTTTAAGAAATAATGTTAGCACTGTTTCAACTGTGAAGATAGGGCACATCTCATGTATCTATATGGAGAAGAGGAAAATTTAAACCGTAATGGTGGTAATTTTGCTAATAACACTAAACATAACTCAGCTGCCACATTTTTATAAAAAAAGCTTTCCCATGGTCTAACGTTACAAACACACACTTTTTTTTTTTTTTTAAATTTAGAACCACAAGCAGACACTCTTTCACACAGACTTGCATTTTAAACTAGCATGTGACTCACGTAAGTCTTTGTTTAGAACTCCCTTGGAACCAATTTCTGTTAGAATCCTCCAGTAGAAAAGTGGTCATAAATGATAAACAAATCAACACAGGAAGCCTTATTAAAGCAGGCTTTGATTCTGTACCATAAAATAAATAGCTACAAGATACAATCTTATTATACATTATATAAGATGAGACCATATTGTATCTTATCCTGGAGAGGGCTGCAAAAAGTGAAAATTCCATAAGGTTAAATAGTATTGAGATTGCTTCTTATTTAATGAATTCTTCTATAAAGATTCTAATACATATGCTAACTTGTGGAGTTTTAAATCAGTCTCTCTCTGTAGTCCGTGAGATCCTTAATAACAGAGATCATGTTTGATTGTCTTTTTATCCTTTAGATCTATACAGCTCTAGTTCATAGTAGGTATTCAATAGATATGTGATTGGTGAGTAAATGAACAGTGAATTTTTAAATCTTATTACATTTTTCTTTTTTTTACTTTTTAAATTTAATTAAGAAATTAATTTATTCATTTATCAAAATAATAATTATTGAATGTTTATAATGTGTAAACCTATTTTGTAAGGCACAGTGATGAAGAATGGGCAGAATCATACCCTGAAGGATAAAGTAGAAATGCATTTCAGGGAAGGATAATTGAATGAGCACATAATGGGGGTTGAGGAAACTTATGAAAATACATTGCAAATGCAGGTGGTTCAGTTCAGGCAATACCAAAAGAAAGGAAACATGTTTGCAAGGGGATGATATTGGAAAAATATTTTGAGATCTGGGTAGTGAAGATCTTAAATTCTGATGATGTTGAATATTTTGCTGTAGGCCATGGGAAAAGGGAACTAAAAAATTTGTTAAAATAAAGAAACCATCAGATCTGTGATTCAGGAAGCTTAATCTGACAAAGAAGTATGAAAAGTATTGTAGAAGCAGGGAGTGGACGCTGGGGAACAAATGTTAGAACTCTTCCTCGATTTCCACCTGAGGTATTGAGACCTTAACAAGAATAGTAGAAATGAAAATGAAGAGGAGAAATAAGAAATATGCAAAGATTGTATCCACAGGACCTGCAAATAGATTAAATGGGAGATCATGGGGAAAGGAGTGATCAGACATGAGGTTCACATTCACATAATCATACAGATATTAGATTTGATTGTGTAAATGTCTTTATTCTCATAAATTTGGGATTGCAAAATAGCACCAGGTGTTTCTTCAGTGCCACAGAACTGAAAGTTAACTGAGAGTAGGAAAACAAAAACAAAAACAAAAATAAAAACAAACAAACAAAACAAAACAAAACAAGGACAAAAACAGGATAGCCGCCTCAGGTCTATACATAATCTTTCCACTTATTTTCTGACTTTAGCAGCAAATGATTAGACCACAGGGTTCAAAATTCACGCAAAATAATTACCTAGCTAAAACGACTAAATAAGGCAGCCCAACCTTACCTGGGCTGCACTTATATTTCTTGGCCACTGGAAGTTATTTCTGTGCATGTCACCAATTAACACACTCCTTAAGAGTTTACTTTCCATTCCTTAAAATTATATAGTTTACATCTTCTGTGATAAAATATATTAGACTGCACAGAATTTAGAAATCAGTATTAGGAATACTTTTATATGCAATAACAAATACATAATATCTCTTTATTAATTTAGATTTTAAAATTTACTGAAGCAGAATCTCTTGTGCTATGTTTGTACCTTGTGCTATGATTGTCTTCCTTTTTATTTTTGGCATTACTGATTCTGATTTTTGTTTGTAAAGAAGCCCCTTTTTGTTCTCACTATGTCATATACATTAAATTTATTAAATAAATAAAATATTTGAAAAGTGTCGAACTAGAGAAGATGCATATATATTTTTTACATGTATTTACAGAAATCATTGCAATCAGTGGGAGGAATATCACTGCTCACTTCTTAACACTCTGGATGCAGAATTCTTCCCTTTAAATCTTGTAGTAAACATGGCATGAAAATAAAACATTTTAAAATTGTACTGAAAACTTGGGGATTGAAAATTAGTAACACATGAACACAAAGGACAACCTAGTGTCTAGTTTGTAAGACAAACAAGTTCACAATCTGAATTTCATCTCAGTTCCAAAGCAGCATCTTTCTATCTCCAAAAACAAAAGCCTAAACACCTTTAAAATAGTCTAATAGAGGAAAAGAAGAGAAGAAGGCAAGGGAGAAAGAAACAGAAGAGAAGGTAGAGGGAGAGAGACTCATTGCTATAATTTCAACTTCCTACAGGAAGCTTTGCATTCCACCAATGATGAGCTATGATTTTGGCCATGCCCTTCAGGGAAGAATGTATTGAAACAAAGAAATCCTAGTATTTATAAATAAGATTGGTGTTTAACAGGATGATTTAAGAAAATAAAGTTGTCATCGTGTGCATTCCTTATCGACAAAGTCGGTACTAGTTAAAATGGTAAGAACAGATTTTAATCAGTAATTTACCGTTACAATGAGGAAGAGGGTCCAGTATGAACTGAACTCAACTTTTGTTTGTACAGAGGAGACCAATTATTTTAAAGGGACAATGAGAGAATAGAAAGGCAGAAATGTCTGAAACTTTAGCACAGTCAGGGAAGTGAAAAATTACAAAAAACAGGAAGGGTGAGGAAGGGGGTTGGTCCCTGTGAAACCCATCTGGGTTTGTTAACTGGGTTTTATCAAAGTTTGGTTCCTACCATCCCAGAGACTGGGAGACAGGGGCACTCCCTTCAGACGTTGCCTGGAACAAACAGTAAATGATTTCAGCAGCCTTGAGTTTTCTCAGGTAAACACTTTAAGGGGGATTAGGACCACCCCAGGTATTTAGATTTGAGCTGTTAAAGACTATGTTGGTGTCTGTTCAAATCTTTATAGGTCAAGGTTGAGGCCTAGTCCGGAAGAGGCCTCAGTGGTACTTGACTAGAGTTTAGTCAAAGAGAAAATCTTTGTCAACACACAAGGAAATAAAGGATGGAATTCAGCCATTGTTTTTCTGAAACCAGTACATATGCATTAATCCTTAACTCCCATCTTTACTTGCAAAGCGGTAATAAACATCAGTTAATTTTTAGGTTCATTGATCAATATTAAGCTGGCTGGGTTCATAGGAGGAAAGGCTTGAGGCTAACGGAGGAGTTTGATGTCAAGAGTAAAACTGGGGATTTCTTGAGATGGGTACGCTGGAGGGGAGGTGAGTTTGCTGGGAGCGGTGGAGATCTAGGCTCTGCCTATATGCAGGAGGGTTGCTGTGAAAAGAGGGTGCAAACATGCTACAGCCTTGAGAAAAGTGTCAAGCATTCCTGGAGGCACATTTTGATCTTGGGTCAGTGGAAAGCTCCTGGTAGTGGGACCCATCTCTGAGGGCTCTGGGTCACAGTGCCTGGAGATGCAGGAAGAGCCCACATAGCAGTACTGTGCGTGGCAGAAGAACAGACCTCAACGATGAGATTCTGTGTGGCTGGCCTGGGCCCCTACACTGGTCCTTCTGTCACGGTGGAGCCTGAGCCCCCAAGTTTTGAGGTCTAAAACCCAGAGACAATCACTAAGGTTCGACTCGCTACAAACTCAGTTCTATAATTGGGGATAAAATATTTTTGCATTATTGAAATTAGTTTGATGTTTCCTTTTTGCTAATATTGCTGAAAACAAAATATTTGGCATCTAGCAAGCCATATTTCAAATTCATTAATGTTTCATGAAATAAATTATGGTTAAGTTATGTTTTAAAGGGATATGTATATGGGTAGATATAGATATAGATATATAGATATGGATAGCCAGCTAGCTAGACTGATAGGAAGATAGGTAGATATGGGAGTTCTCCTTAGGAGAACTTACCAAAGTTCTCTCATTAACTTTGCTAAACAAAAAGATTTTAATGTTATAAATTAAATGTATAAAGAGAAAAAATAAATCAAAGACTTCACTATTGGGGTAAAGAAACTAAATGGATGAATGCCTGTGCTCAATGGCCAGAAGAATAAAAATGTACTTTGACTAGACTCTCAGAGTGGTAAGGGATAAGAGATATTTAGGGGCATCTAGCCCAGTTTGCATTTGATGTTGAATCCCCTAACAACTTGCCAGACGTGTCCTGGTCCAGCCTGTGTCTGAGCGCTTTCAGTGATGCAGAAAATATTACCACTTGAGCTCATTCCTCTCCAGAGGAAGTCTGAGGTTTCTTTGGACAGCTATGAGTGATAGAAAATTCCTTTTTACATTTAGCAAAAATGATGCTCCCTGGAGTTTCCAGTTTTTCATTCCAGTTTGAAACTGCAGGGCCACAAGGAACAAATCAAATGCCTTTTGTACACAAAAGCTCTTGGTCTATTTAAGAGGGGCTCTCAAATTCCACTTGAGTCTCCTTTTCTACAGATTCAATATCCACAATCTCTTTAAGGAGGCTTCATTCTGTCATACTGTCAATTCCCTTCACAATTTTGGTCTCCTCAGCTCTGAATGTCTTCCACTTTGTCAATATCTCTCTTAAAGTCTGGGGCTTCGGACTGACAAACTTAGGTTCAACCAAATGACAGGCAGAGTACTGTCATTTTCCTTATTCTGTGCTCCTATTACATTCCTCATTTTATATGCCTATCAGTGTCACCAAGATCAAAAGGACTTCTCAACAGGATGAATTATGATGACTCACATTATTAACATGACTCTCCATTGCCCGGTATTGAATTTACTGTCAATAAAATGTCATTTTTTTTTTTTTTAACCAGTACTGTTTCTCTCCCTCTGTATTTATGTAGTTATTCTGTTAAATGCTTGTTTATTTTCTTGCTTTTGATCTGAGAACCTTGTATTAAATCCAGCTAAATTTCATCGTATAAACTTAGGCTCATCCCTCTGGCTTGTCAAAATACTTTCATGTCATGATTCTGTCATTTACTACCTCTCCCACCTTTCATAAATATATAATATTCCACACTATTAGATTCTATAATGCAATATTCTTGGTTCTCAGGTTTCAGTCACTTAACCAAAAACCTCATCACAATTATATCCTAAGGATTCTTTTCAAATATCCATTATTTTGCATTTATCTTTTCCACATTTCTATTAAAGACTAGGCAATAAAAATTGTCCATTGAGCTAGAAGCTTCATGATGTTGTGTTTGAGTTTCTGTTGTGTATCCAGCATCTGGCAAAGTTATCATGTGCTGAATATATATTCAATGAATGAATTAATAATATTATGCACTATGCTGCATGAGACACACTAATTTGGAAAAATACTCATATGGTTTTTGGTATGTAGATACTCTTAACGAAGCATCCTCCGACAAACATCTGAGTCAGTCAATAAGGCAAACAAGCAAACACAAATATTCACAGGGTAATTTATCTTAAATTTCAACAGAAAATAGTTAAGACAATCTGCTAAATTTATAAGTATTTGACATATAATCTAGATAGAACTGGATTTTTAGCAAGTACTTCTCCAACATTTCTAAAAATTGTTCTCTATTTTTTCTCAATTACTTTTCTTTAAAGCAGGAAAAGAAAAGAGTAACGTCAATCACTTAAATGGGCATTGTAAGCTGCTGTTCTAGAAAAGATCGTTGGCATCAAAACTAGCTACTAAGGTACAGACACTTTCTCCTTCTCATTTTCATCTCCCTAAAAAAGCCAACATATAAGCATTATCATCTTCATATGTGGCAAATCTATGACATAAAATCTATTGAAAGTGTTTCCTGTATGCTGTCCAAAACTCTCTGAGAAAGAAATTCAAGAAAAATGGTATTTATTTTGGTCTTTTGGCCCCATTCTCCTAGGTCATTTGAAAACCAGAAAATAACGAGGTTTAAGGAAAAACCTATGATTAAGAAGAGCTGTACTGAATACAGCTTTAAAAAAATTCATGATTTGCATGAAGTCTCATCTTTAATATTAACTAAATTTCTCCATCACTATCAGTGCATGTATGTGAAGATATATCTCAGAAAAAAAAAAAGTTTTAACTGTTAAGATTCATTATCCTCTTGCTTATCGGATATATAAAAAAGTATCATTAAGGATAAGGTTGCAAGCTGTTGGTGTTTTTGAATACAAATCATAGTCTTCACAGTTGGGAACTGGTAGATGCCAGTGTATGAAAATCATGAAATCAGAGGAGCAAAATGTCCCTTTTCAATGTCATTTAACACTACAATGACTATATCTTTGGCTTAACTAAAGCTATTGCAAATCAGTATTTTGTGTTAAATTCTGTTTTATGTCAAAGAGAATATTCTAATTTACTTTCTGGAGTAAAGCGGAAAGGAAAGGATCTTTCTTGTCCAAATCTATTGCTTTGCCAGTTGTGATCACTTAAAAACATTGGTTGAACATGGTTCCAGGTACAAGTCCAGGTCTATGAGAATATTCATCAGCCTTTGACTATAATGATGTTTCCGGCTCTCTGATTCTGAGGGCACTTGGGAGGCGTCCAGTGGCAACCACATCAAGACTGCAGTCTTCCTTCACAGACTGTAGGGAAATACTTGTGACTATTGTAAATATTCTTCAAAATATATGTGACTCATGCACATTTGCACTTCAGTGTAACTCTCTCTACAATGTATGAAAGATTAAATTATATTTGAATTAAAGAGGAAAATAACATGTACAAAACCATGAATGATTTCCTCCAGTATGTCTTGTTTACCTGCCCATAACCTCTGCACAATCAATTCCCAGGCCACTTATCAGTTTACTGTCTCTCAGGTCCAAATGTACTCTTGTTTGCCTGCTGTGGGAATGGAGCTGGGCCCATTACCTATTTCTCCTTAGCCAGCTGGCACAATGTTAAGCTTTATCGGTAGAGGATGATAAAGAGAATTTGAGATTTTGCAGAAAGACCTTTGCAGCCTAGTCTATGGTACTCTTCTTGGCAGGCTCCTACAGTACACAGGGCATCCCCAGGATCCAGCTCCTGCCTCATGGATGACTTTTCCAGTGCCAGGTACTGGGGCCCATGCAAATTCTCCAACACAGGTTTCCTGCAGTGCACAGAGCTCAACAGCCCAGGGCAACAGGTTACCTGGCAGCCCCCATAGGTGGTTTTGTGGAGAAGTGCCTCCAGCGGGGCACTACCCACGGACAGCTTCCCTTGGCACTCTAGAGGGCAGATTTCTGATATGTTCCACCAGTGTGTCCCCTCGTCTATTGCTCTGCCATCCAGCTAGGGTTGTACCTTCTCTAGCAAGGTCTGGTTCTCAGTGTTGGTAGAGAGGTGAGGATTTTATTAGGGTGTCCTATTCTAAGGATAATGACTGTCCATTATACCTTATGTTCCTATGTGTAGAATGCCTTATACTTCCTACTAGCCAAGACCTCACTACTCCAATCACTTAACACTTCTTTCTACTAACTTCTGTTCAAATTGCTGTGTAGTTTCTATTTCCTCATTGGACCCTGACTATAGCTTAATGAATTCATACTCATCTTTCAGAATTCAGCTCAAATGTCCTATGCTGAAGAAAATCTTTTGACACTCACTCCCAGAAAGATTCAGAATCTCCTATTCTGTTAGTTGATCTCAATGTACCATGTACTCTTCCTTGGTGAAGCTTAATCACAGCTATAATTTTAGTTTTCTATAATTCTTTGAGTAACATATGGTTCTGATACTAGTCTCAAAGTTGCATGAAAGAGGAGCAGTATCTGTATCTTTTCACCAATATATCCCTAGATCCAACACCAGCTCTGGCACACAGGGGCACTCTGTAAATATTGGGTGGGCCAAAAAGTGCCTTCGTTTTTTAAGTAAAAATGAAAGACACATTTTTCATTTTTACCAAGAACTTTATTGAACAATGTATTCACCCTTTTGTTCCACTACTTTCTGCCATTTTTTAGGCAACTTCATAATTCCATTTTCCCAAAACTTTTTATCTTTTTGAGCAAAGAACTGTTCCAAGTGCCTTTTACAGTCTTTCAGGGAATGGAAATTTTTTCCATTAAGAGAATTTTGGAAAGACCGAAATAAATGGAAATCCGAAGGTGCAGTGTCTGGTGAATACAGCATATGAATCAGAGCTTCCTAGCCAAGTTGTAACAGTTTTTGCCTGGTGATCAAATAAACATGCAGTCTTGCGTTATCCTGATCGAAGATTATGCGTGTTCTGTTGACTAATTCTGGACGCTTTTCATCGAGTGCCACTTTCAGTTGGTCTAATTGGGAGCAGTACTTGTTGGAACTAATTGTTTGTTTTTCTGGAAGGAGCTCATAATAGGGGACTCCCTTCCAATCCCACCATATACACAACATCATCTTCTTTGGAAGAAGACCGGCCTTTGGTGTGGTTGGTGGTGGTTCATTTCACTCGCCCCATGATCTCTTCCGTTCCACATTGTTGTACAGTATCCACTTTTCATCACCCATGACAATTTGTTTTAAAAATGGAACGTTTTCATTATGTTTCAGTAGAGAACCGTACGCAGAAATATGGTCAAAAAGGGTTTTTTTGCTTAACTTATGTGGAACCCAAACATAAAAGCGATTCACATAACCAAGCTGGTGCAAATGATTTTCAATGCTTGATTTGGCTATTTTGAGTATGTAGGTGATCTCCTGCGTGGTATACGTTGATTGTTCTCAATTATTGTTTCAGTTTGATCGCTATCAACTTCAACTGGTCTACCTGACCTTGGAGCATCGCCCAGCAAGAAATCTCCAACACGAAACTTCGCAAACCACTTTTGACATATTCGATCAGTCACAGCACCTTCTCCATACACTGCACAAATCTTTTTTTGCTTTTCAGTTGCATTTTTACCTTTCTTGAAATAATAAAGCATAATATGCTGAAAATGCTTTTTTTCTTCTATCTTCAATATTAAAATGGCTACACAAAAATTCACCAATTTGGTAAGTCTTTTTTTAAATGCATGCTGATATGACAGCTGTCACATACAACCTAACAAAATTGTTTTGAATGACGTTAAAGACAACTAAGTGCTACTAGAGCCATCTTATGGAAAACACCGAACGAACATTTTGGCCCACCCAGTATTATTGGAAGAATGAATCAACCCCTTCAATGTGGCTTAAGCTGAATATCAAAATTTCGAAGAACTTTAGGGGCACAGTGCGATTTCTGGGCACCTGTTGGAAAATTGCTAAGTTTAAAGATTAAGAATTCAAGAATAAAAACAAATATTCTTTTTGGTAATTAAAAATAAAATTGTACCCACAAAGTGACCAATAAGGCAGCATTATGCTTCTATGACCTGTTGTTGTTATAACTTTCACATCATCTCTGGGTTCCAAAATCTCTCCTAATCTAATATTTCCTCATTTACACATCATCTGTGCTTTTTCTCCATCCTATTGCCAACTACTGAAATGGCATGAAAACTCGTCAGTATTTCAAAACACACTTAAGCCTGCAAGCACATTTAATGATTTTTAAAAATTTGATTAGTAAGAGGATAATGAATAATCACAGAATCTGTTTCTGATTTTTGTAAACCCATCAGTGACTTACTTTTTGTTTCCTTTCCTGGTTTGGCCTTATTTTCATTTCTCTCACCATAGTATGGGCTCTCTTTTATTCCATGCTGTCATACAATTTCTAGTTTGTTTACCAAGTATACTCTCCTTAGATTTATTTATAAAAATTTCATAAGGCCTTTCTCTTCTCAGCTATTTTACAAGTTTTTAAGAAACATGCATTTATGGTTACTGATTTTATGGTCAGCACTTTTATACTGATGGATTTCCAAAGCTTTTAAATTTTGTGATTCAACTTACATATTTTCTTCTTTCATGTCTATAGTGAACAGTGCTTCTCTTTTAACTAATTTAGCATCAAATTCTCATTTTTCTTTTCCTGAAGTCAAGGTAGATTGTGGTTCTATTTATCTTTTATTTATATCATTTCATATTAATGAAAAAACCTACTAATTTTCTTTATCAGAATTACAATAATGATCATATTTAACCTCTCAAATACTCCATAATGTTATTCTACTCTATCCTTCCTTCTATCAATTTAAAACTTCTTGTGATAGTAAGTTTTAAAATTATAATTTATGCTCTATAATAAAAAAAATCTTACTTGACACTCTATACTTTAAAATACATGCTTTCTACAAATTGTAATCTTGATTTTTAAAAATGTAATCTGTATGCATCTTGAATAGTTATTAGAGCTTCTAGTCAACTACAATTTGACACATGAAAAGGACTAGAAGTCTAAACAAGCAATTATTAGACAAATGGAATTAAAAATTAATGTCTATGTTTTCATATAAATTACATCCAACATATGTAAGCAATCTGTGAATTATTACAGGAGCTCTATTGTGTACTGGTTGAAATCAGAGGGTTTGGAATGAGGCAGATGTGTATTAATGATTGAGGTGTACTTTTCTTAAATATTACTAAAGTAAAGACTAAAAACTCAGGCCATTTCATTAGGCTTTGCATGTGATCAAGGAAATATGGATTTGAATTCCAAATATCTAAAAATAAAAATGTGTTTTCTTTGTTACTTTCTACCCAAGCAAACTGAAATGAAACTCTTAAATTAAAATCTGTGTCCTTGTGTTCTTTAGTAAGGTGTAGTCACCCCTGCCTCTAAACAAGGTTACCTGTGGAAAAAAATGTTTTTAAAAAAATTATAATTTCCCACCACATTTTATATAAATATATGAAATTTGAGATTTCTGTTTATATTAGTCATGAAGGTGTTTAAATGTATTCTCATGGAATATCAAAAGATGAAATGACACAGTTGTAATAGCATCAAAAAGAATAAAATACTTAGAAATAAACTTAACCAAGAGAGTGAGTTATACACTGAAAATTATATAACAACAATGAAAGAAATTAAAGAAGACATAAATAAGTGGAAAGACATCCCATGTTCAAAGATTGGAAGATTTAATATTGTAAAATGTCCATACCACACATTGAAATTTGCATATTTAGTGCTATTCCTATCAAAATCTCAATGGCATTTCTTACAGAAATTGTTTTAATCCTAAAATTATATATTAAAGAAGATGCAAAAAAAGAAAAGACCCAGCATAGCCAAGCAATCTTGATAAAGAATTAAGTTGGAGGCATCACACTTCCTGGTTTTAAAATCTGTTACAAAGCTACAATAAGCAAAACAGTATGGTGCTGGCATAAAGACAGACATATAGACCAATGGAACTAAATAGAGAGCCCAGAAATAAATCTACACATCTACAGCCAACTGATCTTCAACAAGGATGCCATGAAAACACAATGGGGAATAGATAGTCTCTTCAATAAATGATTTTGGGAAAACAGGATATCCATTTGCAAAAGGATAAAATTAGACTCCTATTTTATACCATACCGAAAAATCAACTCAAAATGGATTAAAGCCTTAATTAAGACTTGAAACTGTGAAACTCCTAGAAGAAAACATAAAGGAAAAGTTCCGTAACATTGGCCTTGGCAATGATTTTATAGATATGACACCAAAAGTACAGCTAACAAAAGCAAAAATAGAAATAGACAAGTAGGAGTGGACTATGTCAATCTAAAATGTTTTGCACAGTAGAAAAGGAACAAAAAGATCAACAAGGTGAAAAGGCAGCCCACAGAATGGAGAAAATATTTACAAATCACGTATCTGATAAGGGGTAAATATCCAAATATATAAGAAACAACTACAACTCAATATCAAAATAAAAGATAAACCAATTACAAAATGGGTAAAGGACTTGAATAGATATTACTTCAAGCAAGACATATAAACTGCCAATATGCATATGAAAAGATGCTCAAAATTACTACTCACAGGGAAATGCAAATCAAAACCACAATGAACTATCACCTCACACCTGTAAAAATAGCTACCATCAAAAAAAAAAAAAAAAAAAAACAAAGCAAGTGTTGGAGAGGATGTGGAAAAATTGGAACCCTTGTACAATGCTGGTAGGAATATAAATGGTGTGATTACTATGAAACAAAGTATGGAGATTCCTCAAAAAGTTAAAAATTGAATTAAAATATAATCCAACAATGCTGTTTCTGGATACATATCCAAATTAATTGAAATTAGGATCTCAAAGTGATATCTGTATTTCCATGTTTGTTATAATGTTAATCATAAGCCAAGATTTGAAAATACCTCACATGTTCATCAACAAAGAATGGATAAAGAAAATGTAGTATATACACACAATGAAATATTATTCAGCCTCATAAAAAGAAGGAAATTCTACCATTTGTGACCACATGGATAGACCTGGAAGACATTACGCTAAATGAAACAAGTCACAAAAGAAAAAAATACTGCATTATTCCATTTATATGAGGCATACAAAATATTCAAATTCATAGAAGCAGAACAAAGAATGGTAGTTGCTAGGGGATGGGAGGAGGGGAAAATAGATAATTGTTATTCCATGTGTATAAAGTTACAGTTACAGAAGATGAATAAGTTCTAGAGATCTGCTGTACAACATAGTGCCTCTAACTAACAATATGTTGTTGTACACTTACAAATTTGTTGAGAGTAGATCTCATGTTAATTATTTTTACCACAAAAAAAAAAAAAAAGAGAAAAGAGACACAGGAAACTTTCAAAGGTGAGGGACACATTTATTATCTAAATTAAGGTGTAGGTCCTTGTTTTCTTAAGGATCATTCATAGAGAATTTTTTTTTTTTAATTTTTATAAAGTCCAGTTAATTAGTTTTTCCTTTTACAAGTATGTTTTGGGTGTCAGTACTAAAAACTTCCTGTGTGGCACTAGATTGTGAATGTTTCTTCTATATTATTCCCCTAAATTGTTAGTTTTTGCTCTAATATGTGAGGCAATTTTAGTCCTTTTTTATGAGGTGTGAGGTTAAAATTGAGGGTTTTTTTGTTTGTTTTTGTTTGTTTGTTTGTCTATGAATGTCCAGTTGCTTCAGTACTATTTGTTGAGGAGGCTGGTCTCCTCCATTGAATGACTTTTGCACCCTTATAAAAATTAATTTGAGCACATTTGCATGAATCTGTCTGTGGGTTCTCTATTCTGTTCTATTCATCTCTGCAACTATATATCTATTCCTCCATCTGACACACTATCTAGATTTCTGTAGCTATATAGGAAGACTTAATATCAAGTGGAGTTATTTCACTTTACCCTTCTTTTTCGAAATTGTTTTAGATTTTCTAGAGATTCTGCCTTTCCATACAGAATTTAGAACAAGATTGTCTATATCACAAAAATAGCTTGGGATTTTGATAGAAATTTTATTAAACCTACTGATCAATTTGTTGAGAATTGATATATTTACCATGCTGAGTCTTCCAAAACATGAACACAGTTTGTTTTTCCATTTATTTAGGGCCACTTTGATTTCTTCCATAAGAGTTTTGTACATTTCAGGATGCATTTCCTATATATGTCTTGTTATATTTATATAAAATTATATCATTTTCTTTGAAACAATTATACATCATTGGGATTTTTCTTTTTTAGCCTATTGATAAGGTATATTACAGTCATATATAATCCAATGTTCAACCAGTCTTGCATATCTGGAATAAGTCCCACTGGTCTTGGTATACAATCTTTTTATTTGCTAATATCTAATATCTTATTGAGGATTTTCACATCTAAACTCATGAGAGATAATGGTCTGTAGTTTTCCTTTCTGTACTACCTTTGTCTGGTTTTTTATCAGAATAAAACTGGCCACATAACAAGTGGTGAAAGTGTTCCTTTATCATTTATTTTGCGTAAGTATTTTGTAGAATTCACCAGTGAAACCATCTGAGCCTGAAGACACTTTTTAGGAATATTTTTAAATAGAAATTAAATTTCTGTTATGATTATAGACTATTCAAGTTAACAATTTCATTTTGGTTGAATTGTGGTAATTTCTCAAGGAATTGATCCATTTATTCAAAATTTTTGAATTTACGAGCATAAAGGTGTTTGTAGTGTTCTGTCATTATATTTTTAATGGTTTCAGGATTGCTTGTGACATTCATCTTTTCATCTGAATATAAGTGATTTGTATTTTTTTTAATTTTTGTCAGTTTTAGAGGTTGTTATGGTATGATGCTTGTTACCACCCCTATCCCTGCCCCTCCGTCCTACAAAAAAAGATTCGTATATTGAAACCTAATCCCCAAGGTGATGGTATTAGGAGGTGGAGCTTTGGGTAGCTGATTAGGATATGAGGGCTGAGGCCTCATGAATGGGATTAGTGTCCTTATAAAAGAGACACAACAGAGCTTCTTACTGCCTTTGGCTATATAGTGCTACAATGAAAAGTCTGTGTTCTGGAAGAGGGTTCTCGCCAGCCCATGCTATCACTCTGATGTCAGCCTTCCAGACTCCAGTACTGTAAGAAATAAATTTCTGTTGTTTATAAGCCACCTGCTCTGTGTTATTTTGTTATAGCAGCCAGAATGGACTAAGACAGAGATATATCAATTTTATTAGTCTTTTTTTTTTTTTTTAAGAACCAGCTTTTTTTCACTGATTTTCCTTTTTTTATATTTTCATTTCATTGTTTTTTTAAAAAATTTCTTTGCTTCTGGTTTCTTGTTTCTTTAGGTTTGTTTCACTCTCACTTTTTTCTAGTTTCTTGAGGTAAGAATTTAAATTATTGATTTGAGACTTTTTCTCTTTTCTCCTATAAGTTGTCAGCACTAAACATTTCCTTCTCAGTAGTTTTATTTACATTTTAGAAATTTCGATATCTTGTATTTTCATTCAGTTCTATATGTTTGTTTTAATTTCTTTTGAGACTTCCTCTTTGTTGGATTTTTTCAGAAGTGTGTTTAAATTTCAAGTGGTTGGAGATGATTTTCTTGTTTTTCTGTCATTGACTCATAGTTTAATTCCATTGTGGCTCAGAGAACATAATCTGTAAAATTTCAATTGTTAAGTATTTTAAGTTTTGTTTTAAGGATATGGTCTATCTTGGTAAATGTTCATAGGCTCATTAAAAAAAAAACAAAAAACTGTACTCATCTATGAGCTGCTATTGGTTGAGGTTTTCTATATATGCCAATTAGATCCTATTGGTTGATGATGCTGTTCGTTTTTCTATATTCTCACTGATTTTCCATTTAATAATCCTATCAGTTGCTTAAAAAAGGAAGATCAACCCCTCAACTATAATTTTGGATTTTCCTATATCTCCTTTCAGTGCTGTCAGTTTTGGGTTTTGTATTGAAGCTCTGTTGTTTGAAGTTAAAACGTTTGAAGTTTCTAAAATATTTAAAGATTTTTAACAACTTAGAAGAAACTTGTTCTCAAAAAATGATTAAGAAAAATCAATATCACACTATTAATCTGCTTTACCTAAGTAATAAAGCTGAATTATAAACAAAAACTGTTGTTCAAAACTTGAGTTGAAGTGTGTTGTACTTATATACATTTTAATTGAAGAAATCTTTATTGGAAACATTGCACATATATATGAGTTAAAAATTGAGAAGTTTCTGAGATGTCAAGAAAATCATAGTCAATGTAAAGTAGGTTAAAAATGCCTCAAGAGCCAATATTAGAAAAATAATAATTTTGTTCAAGAAAATACCTTGAAGCTTTTTCATATAGAACAAGAAGCCTTAAGTATAGAGTCTGGAAAAGACATTGAAATACATACAGCTAAACTACTCTGCATAAGATACTAACACACACTTGAGGGTAAGAACAGCTGTGAAAGAGGCATCAGGAGATGAAAAAGAGTAAATCCCATGGGACAGAGCAGGAAGTTAGAGTTCATGGAGAAGGTAGCCAGTAAGATATTTCTGATAACAGGAGGCAAAGGATTTTTAAGAACTCTGATATTCATCTTTAAGTTGTCAATGGTGATGTAATATACATCTGTTATTTTGTGCTAGTTCATCAATGAAAGTTTACTTAACACACATCTTTTGGGGAAAAGTAATATAATTATCATAGTGTCTAGCATGTGGTGATAACATACAGACACTATATATGGAACACTGAGATGGCCCATTAAAACAAATATTTGAAAACAAGCAGTCTTATCCAACTAAAAGAAATGTAATCACCACCACCCCCTTTTTCAAAGAATTCCTTGTTAGAATGAAAAATATACTGAGTCTTTTTGTATACCTCATTTGGGAGTTTGTGTCAATTGCAGTTGGCTCTAAATGTACAAATTGCTCTGCATGACATGTCAATACCTACTAAAACAGAATGAGGACCAAGGTTATTGGACCATAATAAATGTCCTCAAGTCTGCTTGGAAAAACCAAAAGTCAAGGAAGTATTCAGAGGTAATGCTCCAGCTGAATTTGAAAAATGGGATGACTGTTAGGTGAACAAGGGAAGAACAAAATTTCTAAAAGAGGGAATAATATGACAAAAGCTTAGAGGCACAAAAGGAAGAGGTATATGAAAAGAACAAATTTTGGCATGGCTAGAGTATAAGAAGTAGATGGAAAAGAGTGTAATGTTGGAGGTCAGGATATAAACAAGAGCTGAGCAAGGAAAGGCTTTGAATGCCATGCTATGCATGGCACAAATAAAACCTTATTTTGTAGGCAAGAAAAGTTTTAAAGAAGGAAGTGATATGATGTGCAGAGTAGTCTAGCTGTCTGTATTTCAATATCTTTTCCAGACTCTATACTCATGGCTTCTTGTTCTATAACTAAAGAGTCAAGTGATATTGACAGTTGGAAAAATAATTCTTATGCATGTACAGAGTACAGCTGGGTAGAAGAAATACCACAGAAAAATAAGAGTAGACTAGGGCAAATCTTCCCTTTGACTGATGGTGGATATCTAAAACAAAAGAGAATAGGGTTGCAGTAGTAGAAATATACAGGACTTGATAGATATGCAAATATTTTTAGAGTAGAAACAATGAGAATAGAATCAGACTGACCATAGAGAGTCTAAGAGACAACTTGTAGATGTTGATGACTTTTACCAATTTCCAAAATATGTGTGATAGTATAGGCTTTGGGGAGATAAGATGCAAAGGCTGAATTCAGCTTGAGGATTCAATGGAATATATAGATGTTCAATAGGCAAGTGATTCAGAACTGGAAAGAAAGACCTGTTAGAGGGAAAGATAAGTGATCATTTGTCATGTGAAAGTTGAAGCCACAAGTATGAATGAGATTATTCAAATAGATCTGTAAAGTTAAAAGGACAGAGGGAAGAAGATCAAGCTGTGCTCTATACCAAATACATTTAGAGGATGGACATAGGAAGGGTCATCTGGGCTGGGGATTTAGGAGGGTCCCAGAAATAAAGGATGAAGCAGGAAAATGAAAATGAAGAAGAGCATCAAGAAGCAAAAACGTGATTGATGTTATCAGAAATTGCAGAGAAGTCAGGGAAGAAAGGCCTGTACTTAGCACATAGGAAGACACTGGTGAGTTTATCTAAAACAGCTTTCTTGGAACAGTGAGGGCTGGTTCTATGTTACAGTATGTTGAGGCATCAGTGCATGTTGTGACAGGAAGGAGAGTGACTAGTCTTTTTCCTAGGGAGCTTGTCTGTCAGTCCGAGAGATATTCTTACCTTAAAGAGCAACATGGTAATTGAAGAAAGATTTGGGGTTTTTTTTCCTGTTGTTGCAAACTGAGAGCAATTTGAAGTCAGTGTGTGGATTGGGAGAGGCACAGACAGACAGAGAGAGAGAGGGAAAGTGAAGAGAAGAGGAAAGAAGAGGAGAGGAGGGGAAGGGAGGGGAGGGGAGGGGAGGGGAGAGGGGGAAAGAGAAGTTGAAGGTATAGGGAAGACAGGAGGTACCCAGTTGAGTGCGGTGTTAAAGAAAATAGAAGTAGATGTGGCCATTATATAGGTGGTGATAAGGATCAAGGTGGATCTGCCATAAGTGTTAAGAGGGATGTGTGTGTGTGTGTGTGTGTGTGTGTATACACACACACACACACACACACACATATATATAATTAAATATCTGTGAGTTTAGGGCATTTGCACATTCAAGTCTTGATTCTTCCTGGGAAATAAGGATAAAAGCAATCTCTTAAAGATGAGGAGGCCAAGAATTATTCATTTCAGAAGAGGGGTAAATTTTTGAAATAGCCAGATAAATGGGAAATGCATTTTACAAGAGTGTTATAATAAGACTTTTAGAGCAAGACTAAACTTGCATATCATAAATTCAAAGTGGCAGAAATCCACAAAATTATACAATTTTCTCAAGCAGCCTTCAGAAGTTGGGCTCAGGAATAACAATGCAGTTGATAAGAGTAATCCATGGCTGGGTTTTGTATAACAAGGAAATCAGAAAGAACGAGGGGCTTAGGAAGTGAGGTACATGCAAATGGTGATTGTGGGACTACACCAGAAAATCAAGGTGGTTCAGAAAAAAATAAATAGTTAGACTTAAACAAACAAACAAAAAAAGCTAATAGACATTAAAAAAGAAAGGAGCCAAGGGATTAGTGATCAGAGTGGGGATAAAATATGTGAGGTGAGCAGGCTTGCTTTTAATATTTAAGGGGACCCAAGGCAAGAAAACTATTGAAGGCCTTTATAACATTTACCTAAGTATTTAAAAATAATAAATAAAAAAAAAATAACAAATTGTTAAATGTAATGTGATTGAAGTTACCTTGACAAATACATCTGTATAAAAACCTAAGGGATTGGATTTAATACCAGAATGTGAGGGTTCAGGAAGAGGGACTCCCGAGGCCAATCTCTCCACTCTTCTCTTCCCAACCACAGCCCTACCCCACACTGAGAAACTTGAAACACACAAGTGTGGACGCTCAAGTCCTTACATCCAAGATACCTTTACATCCTTCACAAATATCTTGTTCCTAAAGATTGCACCATGAGGATCTCCTGAGGAGGACAGAGCTGTAGAAAAGTCTGTGTAAGTCTTGGAAACAGGAATTGGGCCATCTAGCCTGGAAATTCTAGCATCCTGTAGCTCAGAACATAATCTAGGGAAGGGGTGCATGGGCTCCAGGTGGGTACTTATATTTGGTCCCACAACTCCTTACTGCATCAGCAGGGATGTAGCCAGAGTAGAGAACAAGGCACTACCAAGGATACCCTCTTTCCTGGTCCAAGGGGTGATGCTGGTAGGATTAGAATTAAGGTTATTAGTGATTCCAGAGTGGAATACTAGAGTTAAAATTTCATGGAATATTTATGGTCACTGAAAGAGGCCTAAGGAATGTGTGTTCAAGGAACTGAATCACTGAAGTGAAAAAATAATAAGTCAAGTTGAGACAGTCAATGACTTGTGTGAGGTTAGGTCTCAGATGAATCAACTCAGACATTCAAGTCCTCAAGGTGAGAACAAGAATCAGAGTGCAGAGGAGACTGGTGAGGTGGGAGCCAAAAACTTTCTGAGGAGAAACAGAGTTTCAGTAGAGGGCGGTGATGATCAGGAAGGGCAGAAACAGCCAAATGGCAGAGACTTCAATGAAGAAAAAATTTGGGTAAATATGGACATGGACTCTTTGCCATGAAAGAGAAGCTGATACCACTTTCAAGTCCTGTCATAAGCAGGACATCAGAAAATAAGCATCCCTTATTCCAGGGAGAAGAGGTGGATTTCAGTTGAGGAAAAAGCTAAAAACAAAGAGGATGAAGTAATAGGAGAACAGTAACTTGCTAACCCTCTGTGGTAAGAGCCATAACTACTTTACTCACCATTCCATCACCAGTGCCAAGCACAAAGTATAAACCTAGCAAAAATTTGCTCAATTCATGAATCAATTTGACATAGGACACACTTCCTATCTGCCATATCTTTACAAGGGTGAGCACAGTAGCCTTAAAAATCATGGGTTCTCCAGTTATAGCAGGCCCTAGAAAATGACTTCCTTCATAAGAACATGCAGAGCAATAGAGCATTTGAAAGAGAGCATTAGGTGTCTTGTTAATTCTTGCCCAAAGTTGAGAGTCCATCATGACAATTTGGTTAATGCACATTTCTCACATCTGCATTTAAGCAGATGTGAGAAAGTCCAATGAGACATATCTTTTCTGTAGCTGGTAAAGTATCACTACAGAAGCATTTTTGTTATTGTCTTTATGGTTAATAATAATTATTATTATTATTATCTTTATGTTATGGAATAATATAGAGCCACTCTAGGATTTTCACATTTGATTTTTTTTTTAAATTAGGAAAAGTATGAAACCACATAATTATTTAAATAATTAGAAAAGTAATTAATTTTGGCCTATAGTCTCAATAACAGAATAGTTATAACACTGTTTTTCAAAATGCAAATTATAATGCAATACTGAGGCATAAAATCAGTTTTATGGATAATGATTGAATTTTCTTAATGTATATATAACAATTGATTAAAGAGTTAAAAATCATCTTTAAATTTTAACATTTACCCATTCATTTACTTATCAACCAACATTTATTGAGTGTCTACTCTAAATGCCAAGTGTTGTGTTGGAATTTGGAAGTAAAATACTCAAGTTGATAAGCAAAGATCATTACTTTATAGAACTGGAAGCAGTGCTCAGTATGGTAGCCACTAGCCACATGTGACTGTTAAATAGAACTTGAAATACGGTTAGATGTGCTGAAAGTGTAAAATACACAACAGTTTCCTAAGACTTAGTATGAAAAAACCCATAAACTATTTAATTAGCAATTTCATATTGATTGTGTTGAAATAATATTTTCACTATATTGAGTTAGGTAACCCATATTAAATTAATTTCAGGTGTTGATTTTTTTAAAATGTTGCCACTAGAATATTTTAGATTAACTATGTGGCTCATATGTGTGTCTTAAGTTATGTTTCCATTGGAAAATAGTGTCTTGAGTCTCAGAATGAAGACAGAAAATTAACCAAACAATTGTAATGAAGTATCTTAAATGCTATAGAAAGGAAATATAAAATATAATATGCTAATTAGAGAACATAGGAGAAAAAAATCATCTAAATTAAAAGCTTCTCACAAGTAGAGATGTTTAAATATATGCTTGAATAACAAATGAGAGTGAACTAGGAAAAAAGCTAGGATAGCATATAGTCAGAAAGTGAAAAATGAGAAGCAAGAGAAAAAATAATCCACACTTGAAAGACTAAAGAAAGTGTAGCAAGTGCAGAAAATAATATATGAGAGTAGTATTGACCAGTGAGGCAGGAAAGGTAAGTAAGGCCAGGACATCAGTGATTTTAGAAGCCCTGTGAAGGAGCTATCTTTCATAATAAGGTCAACAGGCAGCCAGTGGAGGAATCTAGGCAAATTAGGGATATAATCAGCTTTTTCTTAGTAGGATCATTATGGCAGCAAAATAAACAATGGGTTGGAGGAAAACAAATTGATCTGTTCACAGGTGCTGGCCATGAGGATGAAAAGAATTGCCATTTACCTTGGTTATTGCTTGGATGTGGATGGTAAGGAGAGACAGGGGTTAAGATCACTCCCAAGTTTGGCACTTGGATACATACTGGCACCAATGTCCCTGACCCTGGCCTGTAGAGTTTGGGAACACTACAAGAGGTTGACATCTGTGGCAAAAATGATCTGTTCAACAAAGTACTGTGTTGGCTTTGGATGGCCATAGACTTGGGATAGATAATGATAGGAAGGCAGGTGTATAAAGTGTCTCAAGCTCTATAGAGAGGTATCTACAGAAGATAAAGATATGCATGGGTCTTCAATGAGTATGTACTCTAGAAAATAGTCATTGTTTGAATAGGTTTGACTGTAATTGTCTGAGGAATGTTGGTTAAAAGGAAAAAGATAAGCCCTAACCCAAATCCCAAGGATAATCAAAATTTTAGGCATTGTTTCTTGATGCTATCAGACCCAATGCCTACTTTTTTATCAAATGTATTGGGACGTCCCCTTCATATCTAAAAATAAAATAATGAGCTAATAAAACCTACAAACTTGCATAACGTAAAACAAATATAATAGAATGCCTTGGATATAATATTAGATAGAAATGAAAAGCAAGCAATGTTGGAGGAAGTTAACAAGAAGATACAACCACTTGTTTGACCCTCAAGCTGGACTCAGGCAACTGGAGTCTCCTCACCCCCACCCCTGCCCTTGGATGTGCATTCCATTCGCCTTCTTAGGTCCCAGAAGCTGCCGCAAGGATACAGCCTTGAGATAGTAATGTGCGGATGAGACTATCTGGACTCTGTCCGTGACTGAACCCAGTTAAAGCTTCTATACAAACTTTTAAGATCTGGTAGGTGGGTGCAGAAATTTATTTGTGTTGCAGCCACCCAAGACGAACCTATATTTAAGCTCCCTTGCTTATTAAACCTGCCTCCTGCAATCTGGAGTGGTCTGCCTCTTTTTTCGTCTGCCCTTGCCTTCTGTGTACAGGGCCAGTTTGAAAACGAACAAGTAATTTATAATGAAATATGTCTTTCAATAAGTAAATGCTGGAATAATTCTACACACAGGAAGACCGTAGAGTCCATGTTTTACCCCTCTGTGTAGAATCACTGTGAATACTGCAACTGTAAACACAGACTGATAGAGTTGTATGCCGTTAGTGATTCAAATGCCACAAATTATGTTGCCATTGGTAACATGATTTTTCAAAACGGTAGAAAAACTTTTCGTAAAATTCTTAATTAAATAATTTTCCTCAGATTAAGACATAGTTTTATTGCTGGAAATTTCTACTTATATTAAAACTATGAAAACAACATACTGTACATGTACATGTAAACAATAGGTTTCTGTGATCAGATTTTTTAAAGTGTTAATATCTACATATATACCAGGCAAAACATTTGAAAATTATGTATAACTGAGGAAAATTCTTCACTTTTAGTAATTCTATTCTTGTTTTTCGGGATGTCTAGTACCCCTGACTCACTGCTCTCAATAATTCTGGTAGTTCAATGCCCCAATCATTATGATAAATAAATATATTACCAATAATTTCCAAAGGCTCTGTAGAGAGATGTTGAACCAATAATTGGGGATGAATAGAGGATGAATAGTGGAAGAGTTCTTCCAATAAGTGTTTTAAAATGTAGGTTTTGTTGTTATTCTGATGTGGTGAGGGCAACAGATCAGGAAATGATTACCATTGAAAAGATAGTATGTTACCTACAGTCTCTAAAGGGAGGGGGCACCCCACACCATAGAGGTTCTCACAGTGAAGTACCAGGGTCAATGAGGAGGCAGAAGGAATGGCAGGAAAATGTAGGCAAGAGCTTTTATTGTGGTTTCCATGGGAAGGAATGGGTGAAGGAGGGTAAGCAGGTTTAGGATAGGCTAGTTTGAATCATTTCAGTGGGCTCTGGGGTGTGACAGTTGTCCTCAGTTGTCTGGTAGCTGGTCCTGGGATGGTTGGGGTAGAAGAATATTGGCCAGGAGTGTAGGACCCTAAGGGAGGAGGTGAGGGTAAGGATGTGGCTCTGAATTGGTTGTTTGACATGAAACTCATGCTTCCTGGTGATATCTCAAAGAATTGGCTAGCCCAGAAAGGGGTCGGCTCCCCAGGATCAGTAAGTCCCCAGCTATGAACATATCAGAATAAAAAGACATGCTTAATACAAAGAGACAGCAAACATGGGAGAAAATCCAGGAGGATCTGGTCTCCTGGAAGCCAAAGATAAGGTTTTTTTCAAGAGGGAGAGATCAACATTGGTAGATGTTGCTTAGGGTCAGAAATGATAAGGACCAGTACGGTTGTATTAACTTTAGCAACAGGTGAGTGATTTTGACCTGATGAGATCACTATTTAGAATCTCAGAATGTAATTCTGATTTCTGAGGACTGGGAAATGAAAAAGCAGAAAGAGTGAGCATGGGCTATATCAACTTTGGAATTCTAGCTATGTGAGCAAGGGAAGAGATTGTTAGCCAGAAAAACCGGCCATGTACAAGAAAGTGTTTTTTAATTTGTTCATTACATTTTAAATTTAATTTTTAGAAGACAAAGATGTAACCATATATAAAAGCTTAAGGGAAGGAAGATACATGTGGAGAGTGAGAGGTTAAATACACATAAAGGAAATAATTGATTTTCCCCTGAAAATATGGGAAGCAAGGAATGAAGAGCATGGACAGAAAAATGAACTTTCTGCAGCTCAAGGGGAAAATGATTCTTTCTAATAGGAAATAAGAAAGAAAGAGCAAGTGAGGGTTCATATAAATTTGTAACTTTGGGAATAGGAGGCTGAGGGAGTTGTCTTCTGATAATTTCTATTTTATTTTTACTTTTTTTTTTTTTGTAAGAGGTAGATGAGCTCATCTGATAGGAGTAAGGTGGGAGAAAAAATGAATTTGAAATTCAAGGACAATTCAGAAAGTTGGAAATAGCTCTGTGGAGACTGGGAGAGAAAGCCAATTAGAAAAAATACATTCTAAAAAGGGTGAGGTAGAGGATTATCTAAAATATGCAGTGAATATATTTAGAATTTTATTGTAAGATTTTCCTGCCTCTTAAATGATAAAAATAAGTGTACTGAGAACATATGTTTCTAAAGGAAGCAGTGCATAAGAGTTTCTCTCTTAAGTACTTTGTGGAAAAGATTATATAGTTCTATAGGGATGGGTGTGGGTAATGAAGAATACAGGATAGAGCTGACAGGCATTTCCTCAAGATAAATCTTAAAAACTGACAAAATATGTAACTGTTCATATCAAACAGAAGAAGTTAGAAGCTTCTTTGAAACTGTACATCATATATCTACACTTGTGATTATTCAGTTGTATAAGTTGATTTTTTATCCAGTTATACCTGTCATGATGGGTTGCTTTCAGGGCACACATAAAAAAAGGAAGGAAAATGAATATCCAAACCAAATTAGCAGTAGTCAAATTTAGCAAGTTTGATGCATTCTGCCCAAAATTGATCAAAGGATTGTGTTATGTTTGCAAAAGGCTTACTTACAGTTTTACATAAAATGTAATAGACACAAGTTACTGTCTCTCCATTCTCCTAAGTCTTTCCTCTCCCAGATGTTAAAGTTAAGGGAGGGATGAGAGCTTAGCGCTCTAAAGAAAGGCATTAGTGCATGGTCTTTGAAAATAGCTGCTGTTTCAGTGGCCACTTCACTTTGAGAAATCAATAACTACAATGCAAACCCTCAGTCTTTTCCAAGTACAGTTTAGGGATTTCTAGCTGTTGCAAATTGAATTAAGAAAACATTAAGACACCAGCTTGGTCCTGTAAAGACGCTAAGATGACAAACCACAGAGAAACTAACGATCAAAATGTGGAGACAAAGGAGTATATATAACACACAATGACTACTACAATTTGGCCTTAAAACATAACAATTCAAAACATGAGCTCTAGAGTTAGATATGTCCATATGGCTCATGGTAAGTTATTTATACTTCATAAATCTCAGACTTTCTTTTCCAAAAAATGAGTGGGATAACATTTACTTCACCATGTGGAATACCATTAAATGAAATGTGTCAATGTGTTTATTACAGTGCCATTAACAAATAGCAAGAGAAGCAGTGTGTAAAAATATTGAACCAGACTAGAGGCAGTGGGGTACAGAAAGAAAAGGTGTCTTCTTCCTCAAGTCCTACTTTCAGCTAAGGCTTAGTACAAAATCTGAGTCACATCCAATAGCAACAACAAAAAAGAAGTCCGGAAAAATATCAGTTTTAAAGTTGGTGTCAGCATCACATATTGAAAAATAAATTCCCTGATTTGGGTCATCCGTCTGAGAGAGGCTTTCCATTTTGGGAGCTATGTACGTTAGATTTTGCTATCAGCAAATCCTCTGCCTCCAAACATCTAAATTACATCAGCTATAATCTGATTTCTCTGAATCTACTTTAACAGTAACAAAAACTATGTTTCCATCTTCAGTGCTTATTTCACTACCATGACAAATACCAATGGAAAAAAATAATAGTCTCTTGGATTTAGCCTCAAACTTTATAAC
Source organism: Balaenoptera ricei (assembly GCF_028023285.1). Lineage (NCBI taxonomy): Eukaryota > Metazoa > Chordata > Mammalia > Artiodactyla > Balaenopteridae > Balaenoptera > Balaenoptera ricei. Next base: position 141,038,421 of record NC_082642.1, read on the forward strand.
ACTGCTCTTGGGGTTCATGACCTAGTATGAAACTCATGAATATAATTTCACCCACAAATACATCCGTCACCTCAACAAAGCATCCCTTCCAAATGAACCCGCCTGGGTTAAAAACACAAAATAAAAAGGAATATTTAGCTTCAGCTATTCCCTTCTCAACTGCCTTGAATATATCTCAAACAACAATGTGCTCTCAATTTTAATAACACTTATATGGAAACGAAACAGCAATTTACAATAAGCCAAGAATAACTTGTTAATATTAGCCTATTTTCTCAGTCAGTTTTAAGGGCACGTGCAAACTTTCTGAGTGTAATGGGACCAAATAAGCATGCATAATTAATATTTAGTAAGCATCTATATGTTTCTACAACTATTCTCAAAGCCACGTGGTCCAGGTAATCATTATTATTCCCATCTTACTGTTGAGGAAATACATCTAAGGTCACACAAACATCAGTGAAAAATCTAGGTCCTACTCTGACCCTAAACCTCAGGCTTTTGCTTCATCATGGTATCTATTAAAATGAGAGAAATTAGGAAACCTCTGACTCAATATTTCTATGGTGAGCTTTATAAACTTTCTATGAGGTGTATATAAAAAACAAGAAACCTCAGAAAGATACAGAACTCAATCCTACCTTCCGCCTATACCCTCATGTAATACTTTGTCATGTAGCAGAACCAAAGGCCTGTTATCAGAATAAAAGACTAATGTGATGATATTACAATTAATAATATAAAAAATGGCTATATTTATGTGGAGGCAGAAATTGTGTGTGTTCTTTAATACAATTAACAAGCTGCATAAATATATGATGATAATATCATTTTTTTGCAAAATGTCATATATTTGTGGCTGTAAGATGCTCAACATCACTGATTATTAGAGAACTGCCAATCAAAACTACAATGAGGTATAACCTCACAGTGGTCACAATGGACATCATTAAAAAGTCTACAAACTACAAATGCTGGAGAGGGTGTGGAGAAAAGGGAACCCTCTTACACTGTTGGTGGGAATGTAAATTGGTGCAGGCACTATGGAAAACAGTATGGAGGTTCCTCAAAAAACTAAAAATAGAGTTGCCATATGATCTAGAAATCCCACTCCTGGATATATATCCAGACAAAACTATAGTTCAAAGAAGATACATGAACCCCCATGTTCATAGCAGCACTATTCACAATAGCCAAGACATGGAAACAACCTAAATGCCCATCAACAGATGAATGCATAAAGAAGATGTGGTACATATACACTACTCAGCCATAAAAAAGAATGAAATAATGAAGGAATGAATAATGCCATTTGCAGCAACATGGATGGACCTAGAGGTTATCTTACTAAGCGAAGTAAGTCAGAAAGAGAAAGACAAATACTATACGATATCACTTATATGTGGAATCTAAAATATGACGCAAATGAACTTATCTATGAAACAGGCTCACAGACATAGAGAACAGACATGTGGTTGCTAAGGAGGAGAGTCCTATTGTATAGCACAAGGAACTATATTCAATATCTTGTGATAATCCATAATGGAAAAGAATATGAAAAATAATGTATATAGGTATAACTGAATCACTTTGTTGTATAGTAGAACTTAACACAATATTGTAAATCAACTATACTTGAATAAAATAAATTTGAAAAAATTTGAAAAGTAAACACAAACATTAACTATAATTACTTTAAGGAATTAAATATGATTTTTTCTCTTTTAACATAATATATATCAGAAATGGTCAACTTATTTTTGCAATGGACATATATTCTTTATCATACTAAGTTATGAAAACCTTTCTACACTGTATAAAATATTAAATTTAATCCCCAGAAGATTCTATAAAATGTCTAATTTTATCACCTCCATTTCATAATTGCAAAAACGAGGACTCAGAAAGATTAACTTTCCCCAATTCACAAAATTATTGAGTGGCAGAGCTAGAATTTTAAGCCCAATCTAAACCTTAGGTATTTTCCACAGTCTTTCACTTGATGAAAAAGAATAACACACATTCCTATGTCAGATTTCCTTATAGCTTCCAATTTGTGGCTAGTTTTTTGTTACATATAGTTAGATACACTTACAATTTGCAGAAACAGGAATGGTTGGTCCACCTCAAGCAAACCTTGTCTTAACATATAGCTAATGTATAAAATTGCTTTAACTGGGTTATTAGGCAGGTATTAAATAAAAATGCTAAACAACAACAACAGCACCAAAAATCAAACAAATACAAAACCCCTCCTAAATCCAAATTTTCTAATAAGAAGGGAGTCATATTAATGGATTCAAAGTAAAATTTAAATGAATATTTTGGTCTTTTTGAGCATAGATGTTGGTGGTTACAAGGAGAGATACGTAAATATACACTGGTGCTTTAAGAGATGGAATCATACAGACCATAAGAGAAGAGGCCGTTGAAAACAATGTTAACTCACTTATTTCAAATAAAGGAAACTATAAGGAAAAGATGAATTACTCATTAAAGAGTACTGGAACAATTGAAAAGTTGTTTAGAAAAAAATCACACTGTATTTCAATTTTGTACCAAAATAATTTGATTGACAAACGATTTAAACACAGAAAAAAAAATATTTAAAGTACAAGAAGAAAGCAGGAGAAAATTATTATTATTATATGAGAGTAGAGAACACTTCTAAAATATAAAATAAAATTAAAAACTGCAAAAGAAAAGACTACATTAAAAGCTAATAATTTCTGGAAGAAAACAAACTCACCGAGGTAAAAGGCTAACAATAAACTGGTACAAATCTTTGCAACTAATATCACAAAAGGAGTTACAATTTATCTAACACATAAAGAGTACTAATAAGGACAAAAATCTTAATGACATATAGAAAAAGTAGATGAACAGACAGTTAATAGTAAAGAAAATACAAATGGCTTTTAAACATATGTAAAATTTCTCAAATATTTTTCAAATTAAATCTATAATGAGGTGCTATTATTTTACCTCTAACATGGCAAGCGTCAGAAACAGCTTGATAATGCATTTTGTTGTTGAGGGAAGTAGAAATTTCCATGCATTGCTAACAGTAATAATAATTGGCTTAATCACTGTGAGAAGCAATTTGGCAGTATTTGCCATGGAATGTAATATAAAGTTATACCTTCATCTATATTATGAAAAGTACACTTCTATCATTATTTAATAGTAATGCCCATTACTAGTGGAGATGAGATATCGTAATACACTCTTTGCCTAAATTTTTGATCTCATCATCTATACCTGCCCAGAGAATGTTGGAAAACTGCTGTCTTTGGAGTCAGAAAACGTCCAGGTTCTTTTAATCTTAAGATTTAGAAAATTATTCACATTACTGCTGTGACTATTAACTAAAGTGTATAAAATTGTTTGACATACAATATTTACTTAACATGTACATGTTAATTCATTTGTTTTATCATTCATTCACTCACCTAAGCATTTCCAACATGCAAATCTGGCAAATATTCATTACCATTTGTCACACACACAGAATTATCTCTATACCAAACTTAAAAGAATTGAATGTAACATCTTAAATATCTCATCTAAATTTATTAATTTATGATTGTACTAGACTTCCCAAAGGTGGGCATAAAAGATTTTAGAACTTCTGCACTGATTATGTTAATCAATGTTCCTATCAAATGGTAAAACAACATTTCCTATTTTTGTTATGAAAAACACTTATAGGAAATTCAATATCTCATGAGGATGTGACTTTACAAAGGTGTTACAAGCAACTGTAGGGCAAGCTTGTACAATTGTACACTCACAATGTCCATCAGTATAGAGTGAAGGGAAGCAAAAGCAAGAAACCCAAGTAATGGTTGCCAGGAAGTATGCATCTGGAGACCATACAGATAAACAGAAAGGAGCATGAAAAGGTAAACCTGGAAGTCTTTGTGGCAGAGTAAGCTACTAACAGCTTGGTAGATAATAAACTAGGGATTTCCAGTTTCAGCAACGGTGGATGAGCTACTTGGGCCTAATTTCTTGCTGATGAAAAAAAAGTAACTGCATAAAAATATTAGGAATATCTGCTTAAAGGGATCAAAGAACTAACAAGCTCATGAAAAAGTATTTGTTCAGAATGTGAGAGAGGGCAGAAGTCGAGGAAGTGTAGTCAGTGGTTCTGAGTGCCTCATGGAGTTACGGGGAGGTATTGAACTCAGGTTCAGCATAGGGGTGAGAGGCGGTACTAGTGAGTCCTAGTAAATAGCAAAGGTATGTTTACAGAAAAGGATAATGATCTTTCAATGTCAGAGATTTAAGAAGGAAAAAGAACAATGAAAAGAGCTAATGTGTGTGTAAATACAAATGAACATGGAATGATGTCTAGCTGGGTTTAGTTGGGACTAAATTACATTAAAATAATAGCATATATTAGGAAGAGACATTAACAGCATTAAACTAGTCTGTGTTTCTTTTATTTTCCAAGAGAATGATAAAAGTACCAATTAATACAACACTGGATTGAAATTTGAAAATAAGTGAATAGAAAAAGATTAACTATGTAAATGGAATCTATATGCACCTTAAATATAGTTTCATAATATATAATGCAAAATGTGAAAAGAATATAAAGAGAAATCAATGAAACAAAAATCATAGTAAAAGAACATCTATCTCAATAACTAATAGAAAGTTAGTAAGAACATAGAAAATTTGAACAACTTGATCGGCGAACTTTCTCTAATGGATATACAGAGAATATCATTCCCAAATATAGGGTATATATTAGTTGCAAGAAAATTTGAAACATTAAAAAATTTGACTCTATTTGGGGCACATAGAAATCTCTGTAAATTTCAAAGAACCTACATCATATAAAGTAATTAATTTTTCCACCACAATAAACGTAAGTTAGATTTAGTAAAAACAGAAAACAAAACTAAACTAAACAGAAAGTTAAAATATTTGTATATTTGGAAATTTTAAAAAATTGTTTCTGAGTAACACATATATCAAAGAAAAAGATTACAATTATCATTAGAAAGTGGTTTGAATTGAATAAGAATACATACCATAAATTGTGGGATGCCCCTGAAACTGTATTTAGAAGAAAATACATAATTTTTTAACATCTTTATTAGAGTATAATTGCTTTACAATGGTATGTTAGTTTCTGCTTTATAACATAGTGAATCAGCTTTACATTTACATATATCCCCATATCTCCTCCTTCTTGCAACTCCCTCCCACCCTCCCTATCCCACCTCTTTAGGTGGTCACAAAACACCAAGCTGATCTCCCTGTTCTATGTGGCTGCTTCCCACTAGCTATCTATTTTACATTTGGTAGTGTATATATGTCCTTGCCACACTCTCACTTCATCCCAGCTTACCCTTCCCCCTCCCCGTGTCCTCAAGTCCATTCCCTACGTCTGCGTCTTTATTCCTGTTCTGTCCCTAGGTTCTTCATGACTTTTTTTTTTTTTCTTTTAGATTCCATATATATGTGTTAACATATGGTATTTGTTTTTCTCTTTCTGACTTACTTCACTCTGTATGACAGACTCTAGGTCCATCCACCTCACTACAAATAACTCAATTTCATTTCTTTTTATGGCTGAGTAATATTCCATCGTATATATGTGCCACATCTTCTTTATCCATTCATCTGTTGATGGACACTTAGGTTGCTTCCATATCCTGGCTATTGTAAACAGAGCTGCAATGAACATTGTGGTACATGACTCTTTTTGAATTATGGTTTTCTCAGGGTACATGCCCAGTAGTGGGATTGCTGGGTTGTGTGGTAATTCTATTTTTAGTTTTTTAAGGAACCTCCATACTGGTCTCCATAGTGGCTGTATCAATTTACATTCCCACCAACAGTGCAAGAGGGTTCCCTTTTCCCCACACCCTCTACAGCATTTATTGTTTGTAGGCTTTTTATGATGGCCATTCTGACTGGTGTGAGGTGATACCTCATTGTAGTTTTGATTTGCATTTCTCTGATAATTAGTGATGTTGAGCATCCTTTCATGTGTTTGTTGGCAATCTGTATATCTTCTTTGGAGACATGTCTATTTAGGTTTTCTGCCCATTTTTAGATTGGGTTGTTTGTTTTTTTGATATTGAGCTGCATGAGCTGCTTGTAAATTTTGGAGATTAATCCTTTGTCAGTTGCTTCATTGGCAAATATTTCCTCCCATCCTGAGAATTGTCTTTTCATCTTGTTTATGGTTTCATTAACTGTGCAAAAGCTTTTAAGTTTCATTAGGTCCCGTTTGTTTATTTTTGTTTTTATTTCCATTTCTCTAGGAGATGGTTCAAAAAGGATTGTTGTGATTTATGTCATAGAGTGTTCTGCCTAAGTTTTCCTCTAAGAGTTTTATAGTGTCTGGCCTTACATTTAGGTCTTTAATCCATTTTGAGTTTATTTTTTGTGTATGGTGTTAGGGAGTGTTCTAATTTCATTCTTTTACATGCAGCTGTACAGTTTTCCCAGCACCACTTATTGAAGAGACTGTCTTTTCTCCATTGTATATTCTTGCCTCCTTTATCAAAGATAAGGTGACCATATGTGTGTGGGTTTATCTCTGGGCTTTCTATCCTGTTCCACTGATCCATATTTCTGTTGTTGTGCCAGTACCATACTGTCTTGATTACTGTAGCTTTGTAGTATAGTCTGAAGTCAGGGAGCCTGATTCCTTCAGCTCCTTCTTCTTTTTCAAGATTGCTTTGGCTATTTGGGGTCTTTTGGGTTTCCATACAAATTGTGCAATTTTTTCTTCTAGTTCTGTGAAAAATGCCATTAGTAGTTTGATAGGGATTGCACTGAATCTGTAGATTGCTTTGGCTGGTATAGTCATTTTCACAATGTTGATTCTTCCAATCCAAGAACATGGTATATCTCTCCATCTGTTTGTATCATCTTTAATTTCTTTTATCAGTGTCTTATAGCTTTCTGCATACAGGTCTTTTGTATCCTTATGTAGGTTTATTTTTAGGTATTTTATTCTTTTTGTGGCAATGGTAATTGGGAGTGTTTCCTTAATTTCTCTTTCAGATTTTTCATCACTAGTGTATAGGAATGCAAGAGATTTCTGTTTATTAATTTCGTATCCTGCTACTTTACCAAATTCATTGACTAGCTCTGGCAATTTTCTGGTAACATCTTTAGGATTCTCTATGTATAATTTCATGTCATCTGCAAACAGTGGCAGCTTTACCTCTTCTTTTCCAATTTGGATTCCTTTTATTTCTTTTTCTTCTCTGATTGCTGTCGCTAAAACTTCCAAAACTACGTTGAATAATAGTGGTGAGAGTGGAAAACATTGTCTTGTTCCTGACGTTAGAGGAAATGTTTTCAGATTTTCACCATTGAGAACGATGTTGGCTGTGGGCTTGTCATATATGACCTTTATTAGGTTAAAGTAAGTTCCCTCTATGCCTACTTTCTGGAGGGTTTTTATCATAAATGGGTTTTGAATTTTGTCGAAATATTTTTCTGCATCTATTGAGATGATCATATGGTATTTCTCCTTCAATTTGATAATATGGTTTATCACATTGATTGATTTGCATATGTTGAAGAATCCTTGCATTCCTGGGATAAACCCCACTTGATCATGGTGTATGATCCTTTTAATGTGCGATTGGATTTTGTTTGCTAGTATTTTGCTGAGGATTTCTGCATCTATGTTCATCAGAGATATTGGCCTGTAGTTTTCCTTTTTTGTGACATCTTTGTCTGGTTTTGGTATCAGGGTGATGGTGGCCTCGTAGGATGGGTTTGGGAGTTTTCCTCCCTCTGCCATATTTTGGAAGAGTTTGAGAAGGATAGGTCTTAGCTCTTCTCTAAATGTTTGATAGAATTCGCCTATGAAGCCATCTGGTCCTGGGCTTTTGTTTGTTGGACGATTTTTAATCAGAGTCTCAATGTCAGTGCTTCTGATTGGTCTGTTTATGTTTTCGATTTCCTCCTGGTTCACTCTTGGAAGGTTGTGCTTTTGTAAGAATTTGTCCATTTCTTCCAGGTTTTCCATTTTATTGGCATTTAGTTGCTTGTAGTAGTCTCTTATGATCCTTCGTATTTCTGCAGAGTTAGTTGTTACTTCTCTTTTTTCATTTCTAATTCTATTGATTTGAGTCTTCTCCCTTTTTTCTTGATGAGTCTGGCTAATGGTTTACCAATTTTGTTTATCTTCTCAAAGAACCAGCTTTTATTGATCTTTGACCTTTCCTCTTGTTTCCTTCATTTCTTTTTCATTTATTTCTGATCTGAGCTGTATGATTTCTTTCTTTCAGCTAACTTTGGAGATTTTTGTTCTTCTTTCTCTAATTGCTTTAGGAGTAAGGTTAGGTTGTTTATTTGAGATGTTCCTAGTTTCTTGAGGTAGGATTGTATTGCTATAATCTTCCCTCTTAGAAATTCTTTTGCTGCCTTCCATAGGTTTTGGGTCATCGTGTTTTCAATGTCATTTTTTCCTAGGTATTTTTTGAGTTCCTCTTTGATTTCTTCAGTGATCTCTTGGTTATTAAGTAGTGTATTGTTTAGCTTCCATGTGCTGGTATTTTTTACAGATTTTTTCCTATAATTGATATCTAGTCTCATAGTGTTGTGGTCGGAAAAGATACTGGTACGATTTCAAGTTTCTTGAATTTACCAAGGCTTGATTTGTGACCTAAGATATGATCTATCCTGGAGAATGTTCTATGAGCACTTGAGAAGAAAGTGTATTCTGTTCTTTTTGGCTGGAATATCCTATAAATATCAGTTAAGTCCATCTTGTGTAATGTATAATTTTAAGCATGTGTTTCCTTATTTATTTTCATTTTGGATGATCAGTCCATTGCTGAAAGTGAGGTGTTAAAGTCCCCTACTATGATTGTGTTACTGTTGATTTAGCCTTTTATGGCTGTTAGCATTTGCTTTATGTATTGAGGTGCTCCTATGTTGGTTGCATAAATATTTACAATTGTTGTATCTTCTTCTTGGATTGATCCCTTGATCATTATGTAGTGTCCTTCTTTGTCTCTTGTAATAGTCTTTATTTTAAAGTCTATTTTGTCTGACATGGGAATTGCTACTCTAGCTTTCTTTTGATTTCCATTTGCATGGAATATCTTTTTCCATCCGTTCACTTTCAGTCTGTATGTGTCCCTAGGTCTGAAATGGGTCTCTTGTAAACAGCATATATGGGTCTTGTTTTTGTATCCACTCAACTAGTCTATTTCTTTTGGTTGGAGTATTTAATCCATTTACATGTAAGGTAATTATCAATATGTATGTTCCTATAACCTTTTTCTTAATTGTTTTGGGTTTGTTGTTGTAGGTTTTTTCCTTGTCTTGTGTTTCCTTTCTAGAGAAGTTCCTATAGCATTTGTTGTAAAGGTGGTTTGGTGATGCTAAATCTCTTAGTTTTTGCTTCTCTGTAAAGGTTTTAATTTCTCTGTCAAATCTGAATGAGATCCTTGCTGGGTAGAGTAAACTTAGTTGTAGGTTTTTCCCTTTCCTCACTTTAAATATGTCTTGCCACTCTCTTCTGGCTTGAGAGTTTCTGCTGAAAGCTCAGCTGTTAACCTTATGGGGTTTCCCTTGTATGTTATTTGTTGTTTTTCCCTTGCTGCTTTTAACATGTTTTCTTTTTATTTAACTTTTGATAGTTTGATTAATATGTGTCTTGGTATATTTCTCCTTGAATTTACCCTCTATGGGACTCTCTGCATTTCCTGGACTTGATTGACTATTTCCTTTCTCATATTAGGGAAGTTTTCAACTACAATCTCTTCAAATATTTTATCACTCCTTTTCTTTGTCTCTTCTTCATCTGGGGCCCATGTAATTCAAATGTTGATGCATTTAATATTGTCCCAGAGGTCTCTAAGACTGTCCTCATTTCTTTTCATCCTTTTTTCTTTATTCTTCTCTGCAGTGGTTACTTCCACTATTTTATCTTCCAGGTCACTTATCTGTTCTTCTGCCTCAGTTATTCTGCTATTGATTCCTTCTAGAGAATTTTAAATTTCCTTTATTGTGTTGTTCATCATTGTTTGTTTGCTCTTTAGTTCTTCTAGGCCCTTGTTAAACGTTTCTTTATTTTCTCCATTCTATTTCCAAGATTTTGGATCATCTTTACTATCATTACTCTGAATTCTTTTTCAGGGAGACTGCCTATTTCCTCTTCATTTGTTTGGTCTGGTGGGTTTTTACCTTGCTCTTTCATCTGCTTTGTGTTTCTCTGTCTTCTCATTTTACTTAACGTACTGTGTTTGGGGTCTCCTTTTCACAGGCTGCAGTTTTGTAGTTCCCGTTGTTTTTTATATCTGCCCCCAGGGGCTAAGGTTGCTTCAGTGGCTTGTGTAGGCTTCCTGGTGGAGGGGACTAGTGCCTGTGTTCTGGCGGATGAGACTGGGTCTTGTCTTCCACTGGGCAGGATTGCGTCCGGTGGTGTGTTTTTGGGTGTCTGTGACCTTATTATGATTTAAGGCAGCCTCTCTGCTAATAGTTGGGATTGTGTTCCTGTCTTGCCGGTTTTTTGGCATACGGTGTCCAGCACTGTAGCTTGCTGGTTGTTGAGTGGTGCTGGGTGTTCACTTTGAAATGGAAATCTCTGGGAGAGCTTTTGCCATTTTATATTACATGGAGCTGGGAGGTCTCTGGTGGACCAATATCTTATAATTGGCTCTTCCACCTCTGAGGCACAGGGCTGACACCTGGCTGGAGCAACAAGACCCTGTTAGCCACACGGCTTGGAAGAAAAGGGAGAAAAAAAGAAAGAAAAAAGAAAATAAAAATAAATAAAGTTATTAAAATAAAATTTTTTAATCATTAAAAACTAAAAAGTAATTAAAAAAAAGAAAAAGGAAAGAAGGAAGAGAGCAACCAAACCGAAAAATAAATCCACCAATGATAAAAAGCACTAAAATCTATATTTAAGAAAATAAAAACACACAGACAAAACCCTAGGACAAATGGTAAAAGCAAAGCTGTACAGACAAAATCACACAAAGAAGCATACACATACACACTCACAAAAAGAGAAAAAGGAAAACAATATACATATCTATGTATAAAAAAAAAAGGAGGAGGGCAACCAATAATTAAACAAATCTACCAGTGATAATAAACTCTAAATACTAAACTAAGATAAACAGAAAACCAGAAACCAGTCAGTTACATACAGCAAACCCCAAGTCTACAGTTCCTCCCAAAGTCCACCTCCTCAATTTTGGGATGATTCATGGTCTATTCAGGTATTCCACAGATGCAGGGAACATGAAATTGTTTGTGTAGATATAATTCGCTGCTCATGAGGCTGCTGGGAGAAATTTCCCTTTCTCTTCTTTGTTTGCACAGCCCCTTGGGTTCAGCTTTGGATTTGGCCCCGCCTCTGCATGTAGGTCCCCTGAAGGCATCTGTTCTTCGTTCAGACAGGACAGGATTAAAGGAGCAGCTGATTCAGGGGCTCTGGCTTCCTCATGCCGGGGGCAGGGAGGGCTACGGAATGCAGGGCGAGCCTGCGGCGGCAGAGGCCAGCGTGATGTTGCAACAGCCTGAGGTGCACCGTGTGTTCTCCCGGGGAAGCTGTCCCTGGATCACGGGACCCTGGCAGTGGCGGGCTGCACAGGCTCCCAGAAGGGGAGGTGTGGAGAGTGACCTGTGCTTGCACACAGGCTTCTTGGTGGCTGCAGCAGCAGCCTTAGCGTCTCATGTCCGTCTCTGGTGTCTGCACTGATAGCCGCAGCCCGCGCCCATCTCTGGAGCTCGTTTAGATGGTGCTCTGAATCCCCTCTCCTAGTGCACCCAGCAACAAAGGTGTCTTGCCTCTTAGGCAGTTCTAGACCTTTTTCCTGACTCGCTCCTGGCTAGCTGTGGTGCGCTAACCCCTTCAGGCTGTGTTCACGCTGCCAACCCCAGTCCTTTCCCTGCGATCTGACCGAAGCCCGAGCCTCAGCTCCCAGCCCTCGCCCGCCCCGGCGGGTGAACAGACAAGCCTCTCGGGCTGGTGAGTGCTGGTCGGCACGGGTCCTCTGTGCGGGAATCTCTCCGCTTTGCCCTCCGCACCCCTGTGGCTGCGCTCTCCTCCGTGGCTCCGAAGCTTCCCCCCTCCGCCACCCGCAATCTTCGCCCGGGAAGGGACTTCCTAGTGTGTGGAAACCTTTCCTCCTTCACAGCTCCCTCCCACTGGTGCAGGTCCCGTCCCTATTCTTTTGTCTCTGTTTTTCCTTTTTTCTTTTGCCCTACCCAGGTACGTGGGGAGTTTCTTGCCTTTTGGGAGGTCTGAGGTCTTCTGCCAGCGTTCAGTAGGTGTTCTGTAGGAGTTGTTCCTCATGTAGATGTATTTCTGATGTATTTGTGGGGAGGAAGATGATCTACACGTCTTACCACTCTGCCATGTTGAAGGTCTCCCCAATACATAGGTAATATACAGTATTTAAAAAGGAAAAAATAAAATTGAAAATCAGGAGCTAATATCTATCTCAAGAAGTCAAAAAAAAATGTTAATTAGGTTGAGATTATACAAAAGAGAAAAGTGAAGATTAAGGTAGCGATTAATAAAATAGCAATTAAGCCCACAATAAAGAGAATAAAAGAGCCAAATGTTGAAGCTTTGAAAGATTAATACAAATGATAGATAATTCTGAAACTCATCAAGGTAGAAAGAAGGACCAAATAACCATTCTCACTAATAAATATTGTAAACTTATGACATATCCCTCAGTCTTAATAAATATAAAAAATAAAATATTAAGTGAAATACATAATATAATATAAAATAAGGTATTAACACATATTAATAATAAAATACTATTATATAACCATAATATAGTTTTGATAAAATATGAAAAATAGTTAGACAAATGGACAAACTCTTAATAAAATAAAATTTGTGAAAATAAAAGAATAAATAGAAAATCTTAAGATTTTAATAAATATTAATTAATTCAATATGCAGTAAAATATTTCTCACTTAGAAAATATTAGCTACACTTATCTGAAGAAAAACAAAAACAATACAGAAAATCTAATCTTATAAAAGTTTTTCCATAAGCTATAAAACAGGGACTAGGGCTTCCCTGGTGGCGCAGTGGTTGAGAATCTGCCTGCCAATGCAGGGGACACGGGTTCGAGCCCTGGTCTGGGAAGATCCCACATACCACGGAGCAACTGGGCCCGTGAGCCACAATTACTGAGCCTGCACGTCTGGAGCCTGTGCTCCACAACAAGAGAGGCCGCGATAGTGAGAGGCCCGCGCACTGCGATGAAGAGTGGCCCCCGCTTGCCACAACTAGAGAAAGCCCTCGCACAGAAACGAAGACCCAACACAGCCATAAATAAATTAATTAATTAATTAAAAAAAAAAAGAAAAACAGGGACTACTCTGCAACTAGTTTCATGATACCAGTCTTCCTGGAACTGAAACCTTGTAAGGACTTGAGAAGAAAGAAAAATCAGAGACTACTTTCATCAGAAATTCTAAGCAAAATATTAGCAAACTAATTCATCAATATGTATAAAGAAATATACAACCACGTTGAATTTATTATGACAATATAGAACATATTTAACACTTGAGAATGAGTCATTTTATTCACAAGCTTAAAATGAAGGACAATTTTTATATTTATCTCAATGCAGAAAAACATATAACTGAATACCTATCTAACATGATGATGATAAACATCATCATGAGATTTTGCATTTCTAACAGTTTCTTGGTAATTATGTTTTTGGTTTGAGGGCTACCTTTGAGTAGCAAGGTGGTAGAGTTTTTATTATCATAACCCCTGGGCACTACCTGCATTTGGTGGACAGGAGTCAGGGGTACTGATCTTTGTACAATGAATGGGGCCAGAACCAACAAATCAAGCACTGTTCCCTTCAAAACAATAGTAGTACACCTGCTGAGACACAATTATAGACTGACAAACTCAACTGAAAGATGAAAAAGCTGATATCCGGAAATGTTAAAAGACCTGCAAAAATGTTACATGCTGACTCAATTGCAAACTCCAAGACCAGAACCTAGGGCTCTTGTTTTGCACACTAGTGATCCTTCTGTAAAAGAAATATTGCATCAGACACACTAAAAACAGCAAGGAAGACTTTAACATAGTTGCAGTAGGAATCAAGACTTGCAATAAGGGAGAGAGATTGAACTCAACTCTGCTGAAACCAAATGTGGGAGGACTTTTAGACTCCAGGTTGGGCTAATGGAAAAATACCGGAAAGCATTAGGAGGGAGGTTGTTCAATGGGATGAAGCCATCTGTGTTTGCTAATCTTGGTTTATAGAAGTTGGGCTCCTCTGCCCCCAACAGAGACTGGGAGCTAGGGACCTTATTTTTTGAATTACATATCAAAGGCTGACTCTCAGATCCTTGAAAAATACTTTCCTGGGATATAGGAGATTTATATCTCAAAGGAGAAGAGGAAGACATTTCAACTGCAAGTTTTCTAAAGTAAATGCTCTAATCCAAGGGAGGTCAGGCCTCCATGGTTTGGAAGAAGCCCATCAAAATTCAGACAAGTTGAGGGAAACATGTCAGTACCACCATTCAAAAAAACCACCTTCCTTCACCTCCCTCTCTCCTTCCCTTCTTTCTTCCTTCCTTCCTTTTTCCCTCCTTCCTTCCTGTCCTTGTTTCCTTCCTGCTTTTTCCTCTTTTGCAAAATTCCTCCTTTCTTCTTTTTTTCTTTTTTCTTCTTTCTTTCCTTCCTTCCTCTCTTTCTTTTAAATTTATACACACACACATTTCTTCACTTAGAAAAGTTAAGAAATGTCATTCATTTACTTAGAAAGGGAGATGTCATTTAGTATCAAAAGACAGATTATTGGTTTGTATGATATCCAGTTGCAATTTCAGTAAATGAAATGGAGGGAATCATTCTAAAAGTTCTAAAGTCTAGATTATAGCCCTATACTTCACCCCTTCCAACCTTCTTCTCCCCCTTACAGGTTTCTGTCTCTCACCACTGCCAAATTTAGTTGCTTATTCCGCAGAACACAAGATACAACATCTGTGGTGGCTTCCACTGAGATTTATTTAGCCAGATTTTCATTAAAATAGCTACTGAATTGACTCAATAAAATGTTGCTTATCTTAATAAAGCTCTTCAGAGCTTTGTAAATTTGCATTTAATACTGTTTAGTGTCATTACAGCATTAATAACCTGTGCCTAAAGAGTAATAAAAAAACCTTTATACTTTCTATTGAATAGAGGTAGCTTCATAACCCTCCTTTTTCATACAACTTGGGCTTTTAAAGTACCAGACAGAAGTTAAAGAGAGAATATTCATAAGCAAAACGTGGTCAAGTCTCAATGGAATTGCTTACTTAGACTAATGGAATCTGAGACTTCTAAGATATTGGCCTCTCCATATTACTCTGTCCAGGAAAATAATTCACATCTATTGTCTCAACCTTTAACATATTCTTTCAACATCTGCCTAAGAAGAAATTGCTTTAAATTTCTTTGAAATCTTCTCATAGCTAATGACAATGAGATAGGAGGAGATCAAAGAGAGGTGAGGTTGGATGTGTTAGTGAGATATCTTGGCTGTGGATTTTAGATAAGCCTTTCAGATGCATGTGGTTAAATGACTCACTAAATAAGAAAATCTTATGGATGACTTCTAGTGCCTTTCTTTCACCTCTTTACATCTAGTTTCTCCTAGCAGATTGAATTTGTAAAATAAGTAAAAAGAAAAAAAGATATTGACAAATGTTTCACATCCAGATTTCAAGAAACCACAGTGGGTTTCCCATTTCCAAAAGCAACTGAGCCAAAGGAATTGCATAGTGATTTAGACGTACTGAGCAGACCAACATGTGAACAGGAAGGCTAATGCAGGAGGTCTCATGTGTGAATAGTCTTTTAAAGATATTTTATAGTGTAGCCAAAACAACAATTCCAGGAAGTATCTGTGACTTCCCTGGCTGTAGAACACAATGTAGTGGGGTAGTCATTTACATTTTCTGTAGTTTAAGATCTATTTAGAGGAAAATAAAATTATGCATATAGATGGTGGAGGGATCACATAGAAATCACCACAAATGACAGGACACTCAGACCTCTGCATTTTTCAAGGGTGTGTGTGCTGCAAAGGTAGTGCGGGTAAGTCTTCCTCCAGGCTGCTTTAAACAGATTTCCTGTGAGAGCAAGGCTGATTTTTCCAATTCAAAATGCATAATGAAAACAGAGGCAAGCTTTTCTAGCTGTATTTCTTCACACCCACAGAATACCATCTCCAACAAATCAGTCAGAATCATCTGTCAGTAAAACAGAGCAGAGACATTAGGGAAAAAGTCAAAAAACAAACAAAAAAACAAACAAAAAACCTCAGAAAACAAAACTCAATAGATTAATACACCAAAATTGGACCAGGACAGTAAAAGAATGTGCTTTTACATGCAAAAAAAAGGAGGCCAGCAGAGAGGGACACTGAAAGATTGTGAGATTAATGATAAAAATCTTCAAGTTAAGCAAGAATGTGAGTGAACAAAATATCTCTGGATTGACTGCAAAAGAACAAAGGCATAAACTGCTTCAAATTCCCACTCAGGGGAGAGTCGCTATCAGAGAAAAGGCAGCCTCTGGTGATCCACAGAGAAGGGAAAACACAAAGCAGCCACTTAGGCAAAGAACAGCAAAAGCCAGAGTTAAAAATCAAAGTAACAACATGGGTTTTAAAAAATAGACTTGCTATAGGAACTTCTCTGAAAAGAAGGGTACTGAAAGGTTCAGAAGAGGATTTAACATCTTTTAAGCCAGTTCCCTTAAGTAATGTATCAATTAAATACAAGTACAGAGAAATTATGTTGTTTTGACTTATGGTGTGACATTTATTTTATGTCATTAAGTTTTGCACTTTTAACGTATTTACTTATGTTATAATGTTTGCTTGTCTTTATTAGTATTTCTAGTGATGTGTTGAAGAAGGGGACCCTCAACATGTCTATCTAGCAGGATTTCAGAATTGTCTTGGGCCAGTGAATGCTGTGTAAGTGCAAGTGTCCTCATTTTAAATAGGAATGTTTATTGTGGTTATAATGACCCTCTTCTACCAGTGTATTCTGGGTGTGTGAGGGGGGGAGGTGGTAAGGGGGTTATAAATAGGGAACACATAACTTGACAATTTTATTTGTTAGTTTTCCAGAACATAAGGACCTATGGTGGAGGCTATCACAAGACCCTAGATTTTGAGCCTAGTGCCATAACTGAATGGGACTTCTCCTGAGGGGTGGAGGAAGGTAAGTAAGAAGGAATGTAAAGAAAGCAGAGTGAATAGAACAACTTAGACCAGAGGAGTAGACTTGTGGTAGCCTGCATAGGTTGTATTTTTGTTTGTAAATATTGACTTCCCATCTCTGAGGAATAATTGCACTTCCCCTCTGGCTGGCTTCAGTCCTGGCCAGCATGTTATGCTTCGAAATATAAGCAAAAATAATAGCTCTTCTTCACTTCTGTCAGATGATGAAGAGCCAGTGCATAGCTGGCCATACCTTTCTTTCACTTCCTCTAGGATATGGAAGCATGTATGAAAGTTAAGCCTCCATTAACAATGGCCTCTGAATAATGATAATAAGCAGAGATTCCTTGCTGGACCTAGATAGACATGGGACA